>NC_025996.2:55528147-55642249 GCF_000442705.2 Elaeis guineensis | reverse complement strand
CTTCTGCTGTCATCATGGTCAGATTGAAAGCTGGAGTCTGTGAACCCACAAGTTTCAGATCTGACTCGCCATAAACCAACCATTGGTCCTTAGTATTTCTCAAATACTTAAGGATGGCTTTAACCACTTTCAGTGATTTTTCCAGGATCAGATTGGTATCTACTCACTACTCCTAGTGAGTATGCCACATCTGGCCTTGTACATATCATGGCGTACATGATAGATCCACGATCGAAGCATATGGGACTCTACTCATACGCTCTCTCTCTTCAGGAGTTGTCGACAATCCTTCTTAGAGAGAAATTTCATGGCCTATCGGTAGATAGCCCTTCTTGAAATTCTCCATGCTGAACCTCTTCAGCACAGTGTCTATGTACGTGGACTGGGATAACCCAAGCATCCTTTTAGATCTATCCCTATAGATCTTCATCCCTAGGATGTAGGATGCTTCACCCAAGTCCTTCATGGAGAACTGCGATGACAACCAAACTTTTATTCCTGTAGTGCGGGATGTCATTTGATTAAGAGAATGTCATCCACGTACAAGATAAGAATACCACAACTGGACCATTTGCCCATTTATAGATGCAGGGCTCTTCTCCGTTCTTAACGAAGCCATACGTTTTGATCACCTTATCAAAATGCATGTTCCAACTCGAGAAGCTTGCTTCAATCCATAAATGGATCTCTGAAGCTTGCACACCTTGGACTCATCTGTGGATGTAAACCCCTCAGGTTGTATCATATACACCTCTTCGGTCAGCTCTCCATTCAGGAAAGCTGTCTTTACATCCATCTGCAGATCTCATAATCCAGATGGAGCTATTGCAAGCATTATCCGAATGGATTTGAGCATTGCCACAGAGGAAATGTCTCGTTATAGTCAATACCATAATGTTGACGATACCCTTGGCAACCAGATGGCTTTATAGGTCTCCACCTTTCCGTCTGCGCCCCTCTTCCTTTTGAAGACCCATTTACACCCAATGGGTTTAACCCCTTCAGGTGGGTCAACCAATGTCCATACATCGTTGACCTTCATGGACTCCATTTTCAATTTCATGGCTTCAAGCCATTTCTCAGAATCAGATCTCTGCATTGCATCCATATAGGTGATCGGATCCTCATCGTTCTCATCGAGTTCGATGGGATCACCATCCCGACAAGAAATCATAGTATCTGTCCGACTGATGCGGTACTCTATCGATCGCCTTAATGGTGCAGGTACATTGGGCTCCGATCTGATCTAATCAAATCTGACTCAGGTTCAGCTATTGGTGTCGGTCCTTCTACCTGTTGAACTTCATCAAGTTCAACCTTAGAGGCAACGGTTCCTTCACCAAGGAACTCTTTTCTAAAAAGATTGCCTTAAGGCTGACGAACACCTTTTGTTCATCAGCATGGTAGAAAAAATATCCTTTGGTCTCTTTGGGGTACCCTATGAATGTGCATTTGTCAGACCTAGGTCCAAGTTTATCTGTAACTAACCGTTTGACATAGGCGGGCACCCCCAGACCCTAAGGTGTGAAAGTGCTGGCTTACCCGTCCATATCTCATATGGAGTCTTAATTACAGACTTACTTGAACCTATTTAACAGATAACAGGCGATTCGAGTGCATATCCCCAGAAGGATATCGGCAAGCTGGCAAAATCCATCATGGATCGGACCATGTCTAACAGAGTCGATTTCTCCTTTCAGACACACCATTATGCTGTGGTGTTCCTGGAGGAGTCCATTGGGAGAGAATCATTCTCTCCTAGATATGTGAGAAACTCACCAGAAAGGTATTCCTCCTCGATCAGATCGAAGAGTTTTAATACTCTTTCCAGTTTATTTTTCTACTTCACTTCGAATCGTTTGAACATTTCAAATGAATCCGACTTATGTTTCATCAGATAGACATATCCATATCTGGATAGATCATCCGTGAAAGTGATGAAGTAGAAATATCCACTCTAGCACTTGTGCTCATGGGCCCATACATCAGTATGTACTAGGCCCAAGAGCTCAGTAGCTCTCTCACCTTTTCAGTAAAAGGTGACTTGGTCATTTTACCAAGAAGACAGGACTCACAGGTTGGAAGTGATTCACAATCACTGACTTCGAGGATTCCTCTTGAGTCAACCTGTTTATCCTGTTCTTGTTTATATGACCTAGCCTACAGTGCCATAAGTAGATATCTGATACACTATCTAATCTAGGGTGCTTGCCAGTAGAATAGACTACGTTAACAGGTTGTGATAACATATACACACCATTGTTCAAATCCACAAAAAATAGTAACACCATTCATAATGATATTACAAACTTATTTCTTTATTAAATTTCATAATCATTTTTGGCCAGAAGGCCTACAGAAATAATATTTAAAAAGAAACTGGACAGAAATGACAATCATTAAGAACAACGGTATGGGACTCAAATACAAGTTTCAAGATTCTAATGCTAGAACTGAACTGGTCTTCCATCTCCAACGTTCAGGAACCTCTCGCCTTGCTCGAATCTCCTACTGACCTGCAACCCTGCAACGAATTGCAAATATGGTAAGGGCTACGGTATCCAATACCCAGTCAGTTATATCACAAATAGAGAAATTGCAAGGAGTTATCATATAAATACCTTGCCCAGCAAGCTTGCTTCTTTCTCTGCCTGTTCGGATCCAGGGAGGCAATGTACTGAGGACAGTTTCTCTTCCAGTGCCCCCTTCTTGCAAAAGAAGCATTCAGCTTGACTCTTATCGGGCTTGATCTTTCTGGTCTGGCCCTGCACTGATGTCCCAGCCTGAACTTGCACCTTCTTCACTTTCTTCTTCTTGTTCTTCTTCCTTTCTCAAAGGGTCGAGAACCAGAAGACGAACCTCCCACTAAGTTCACCGACTCCTTGTGGAGTTGGTGATCCTTCTCAAAGTTCTGAAGCAACCCCAGTAACCCGTGGTAGTTTACTTCAGGCTTTGTCATTCTATAATGAGTGAGGAATGGGAGATAAGACTTGGGCAGCGAGTTCAGTATTGCATCTTTCCCAAGCTGCTCATGCAAGGAAAAGCCGAGCTTGCTCAAATGCTCCATCAGCTCGATCATGTACAATACATGATCAGTGACAGAGGCACCATCCCATATTTTGGCATTGAAGATGGCACAACTAGTCTTGTGCCTCTCCACATCATCGGGTGTGCCAAAGGCATCCTCCAACACTTGAAGCATGTCCTTTGGCTGAGCCATCTCAAATCTTGATGAACTCGTTGCTCATGGCAGCCAGCATGATGCAGCGCACCGTGGTCCGATCACTGAGCCACTTCTGGTAAGTGTCTCTGACTGTTCCACGTGCATTGGCAGCTGGCTCCTCAGGTGCAGGATCCGTTATCACATATAGGATCCGTTCATGCTCCAGGACTATCTTCAACTTTCGGTACCAGCTACCGAAGTTGGGTCCCACCAACTTATCATTGTCCAACAATGATCGGAGCGATAGGAAGTGGCCATATCTGCACAAAGAAAAATCATAACCTAATTAGTAATTGATTCATTAAACCTAAAGATTTGACTTTAATCAAAAGGTTTCTCCACTATTTTATTCGAATTGGTAGCCTCTACCTCCAATTCGAGAATTACCTAATTCTTAGTGGGTACTAGAATCCACTTAGACTGCACACAAGCCCAACTTTGGTTGGCCAACCCATGTACATCTAAGGGTAGGTTCATAACCAATTATTTCTCTAAATAATTTTTAGTAATTTTAATTTTGCCCCAGTCCCTAATCAGTAGGCTTTGGCCTCCACTGAAAAGGTCTGGTTAGGTCCAACCATTAACATGACCATACTTGGCCCATCTAGCCAATGAATGATTAGGCCCAACTTTGGTTGGCTAACCTAACCACCATTTAGAAAGATGCAGTCAAGAAATCATATTATGAATGACAATTCCATCAGCCGATAAGCACCAGGCCTTTGGGCCTCCAATGATTATCCAACTGATGGACCCATTATCATCCACTTAATGGGAGGCTATGATCTAGTTATCACCATAACTATTTTATTTTAAGGATAATAATTTTAGAGATTTAATTGATTTAGAGGAGGAGGTCAGATGAACCAGCTTATCATGATCCTCCCACTGGCTTCACCAAGTCAGCTTAAGGGAGACCATTAAAAGGGCTGGTCTAGGAGCACCTAAATCAGTCACACTGATTTACCTAGCTGACATGGGTCAGCTCGAATAGTCAAGTGATCCGATCAAAATATAATTTCACCAAGAGGCAGGTAAGTTCGATCGGTGGGAGGGTCTGCCAAAGCTTGCCTTAGACACCATCAGAAATGGCCAGGTAAGCGGGCTGCCAATTAAAAACCATCGGTCTGGTTTACCTTAGACACCAACTGGTTTAATTAGTTTCGATTAGATCAACCTAACAGTTCGTGCTAGACCTTAGCCAAGAATCAAGTCCATTTGGTTCTCGTTAAAGACATGGACTTGACCAACTACAACTATTGTAATTGATCTAGAGAATCCTTGACCTAATCTAAGACAACAATTGATTAGATTTAGTCAATTCTCTAATTAAGTCCATCTTTAATCTAACCTTAGGTCTAACCCAATTAATGGACCTAATTCCACTAACCCATTAACCCAATGTGTTATGGTTTGTGTCTTAGGTTCTTCAATTCACAATCCTAGAACCTAATCAAACAACTTCTTAATTCTCAATTAAGTTTTGGGCTGAGGGTTGGGGTTCGGCTTTTCGAAAATAATTTTTATGTTTAAAATATTTTTACAACATGGTTCTACCAACCAAGTTGCATGTTTGATTCATAATCAAAATGCAAGTGAAATAAGCATGAAACTACTTTAGATCTAATCTAAACAGGTTCATGTAATTGAAATAATTTCAACTTTAAACTGCAAATTTTCAGACAAATATATGATGGTTCTTTGTGCAAAATTATTAACAAAGAGATTTTATTTTAGATTTAAATATCTTTTAAATCTAATAAATCATAAATTTAATCTAGATCATATCTAACAAATTTATGATTAAAGATAGATCTACACGAACTAGGACAACCTTTGCACTGTAAGGGGTAAACCTTACAGCAGGACAACCTACAGTTCGTGATTGATCTAAAAATTTTAATTTTAGATTTAAATCAGATTATAAATTAGATCTAATCTAAAAAATAATCTAAGCATGTATAAATAATCATGTAATAAATAACCTAGGCTCTGATACCAATTGAAGAACCAGATCTAGGGTTTCAGGGTTAGATCTTGAAACTTTTTCAAGATCAGACAGTGAAGACTAAAATAAATCAAAATTTATCTTATAAAATTAGAAAATCTAGATCTAAGATCTATTACATGATTATTATATGATATTAAATCAAAAATTAAAATATAAAGAGCAAGAACTACATGTTGATCATATCAACATGTTTCTATACTACATCTAATGTATGTAAAATATAATAGATCAGATCTATTACCTTGCAAGTTAGACTTCTAACTTTATTGATCCAGGCTTAAGATGATGTTGCAAGCCACACATGCTCCAATCTCTAGGAGTCATCCACACGAGCCTACGAATCACAATCAGAAAGTCCTGGTCCAGAAAATCAGCACAGCATGCTAGTACTGCTGATCCTTCTTCGATGGTCGATCAGATGCCTCCTTCTTCTTGATTTGGACTCTTCCAAAGATGAAAGTAGGAGAAAGTTTTAGATATGAGACACTCTCAGAAAACTCACAGATGGAGGAAGAAAGAGGTGAACTCAGCAACCCTAGAAGAAGACCCTCTTCTTCTTCTCTTTGCTCTACCTAGACACTAGTTTTGTGTCTATTATATCTCCATGCCCAACCTTTCTCTATTTTCACACCCCAAAGGTCTCAATTCTATATAATTCACAAAAATTCAAGAAAAATTCATCTTAAATAAAGATATGAAGAGTCCTTGTCTAGGTCAAATACCTAGTCAAGGAAAATCCAAACAGGCAAGACAAGGGTGCCCAACTCTTGGGCCCCCTCCTTCTTTTCTACCATGGACCACCAGAAAAGGGCATACAATATGTGCCATAAAAGTCACAAAAATTCAAAAAAAATTGGTAAAATCAGTGCCATAAGGAAAGAGTTTTGGTTTCCTAAAATTCTATCTCATAGAATTTGAAATCCAAACTAATTCCTACTTTGACTTGGTCCACAACCACATTCCATGTAAGAGAGAAAGAGTGAAAGCTTTGGGCATGCATGAAGGCCTGGAGAGAAGGTTTTGTCCACAAAATAAGAGAGAGTGGGCATGGGGGGCTAAGGTGGCGCAAGGTGGAATCCTAGTCTTACTAGGATTCAATCTATGACTTGTTCAAATTTGGTTTCTCAAACCAAATCAAACCAAAACAAATCAATCTAATTAAAATAGATCTTAATCAATTAAAATTAATTTAATCGATTAAATTAGATTTAAATCTATTTAATTTTTTAATCAAATTAAAATTAGGTTGACCCAAGTCCTAATTGAACTAGGACTAGTTTTTTCTTGCACTTGGCTTATCCAATAAATCAATTAAACTTGATCCAATCAAGCTCAAATAAAAATTTAATTAAATCATATTTAGTTAGACTTAATCTTAGATCATTAGTTTAATTAAATTAAGCTAATTAGCAATCAAATTGTTAATCGATCCTCCTAAACTTGCACTAGGTTAAATGTCAATCGTATTGATCGTTTAACCCTAGAATGATTCTTAATGTTGATCAACCATCCGATCGATCATGAACTCTAATGTGTGTGACCTCATAGGTCGAACCTAAGCGTAGTATAGAAATAAATTTGTACCAATCAAGTGACCATCTAGCAATGGTACCGACGGCGGATAGGTCGAATGTGTAGAACAACATCCTTAGAACCCATGCGGATATAGTTTTCATATAATTCATCTCCTTGACCAAAATGCTCATAGGATACCTCAGAGTTCAACTGTCAACTCTGATCAGGTTGTCCACATTGTATTTCAAAATATCAAATCCATCTGATGGATTATCCTGGCCAAGGTTTTGCTAAATTGAAATACAGCGACTCATTCTTCTCCAACTCTTGGAGTGGTCAATCCCATCTTGATCACACTCTGACTTCATAAGTACTTGACTATGCCCAGAAGCCTTTCATCATTGAATTAAAAATTTAGTTAGTCCAGTACCAAAGCACAGTGAGTTACTTGCAAGTCACTGAGGCAATCTCAAGTCTAAGGGATACTTATACCTATATCCCATCAGAGACATTCTCGACAGCAGAATGCTCTGGAGTTGGTCACGTTCCATGATGATATACTCTTACAACTCACCTGTATGCCATACCAGTGTCTCCACACTCTTTGGTTAAGAGAACAACCAACCCATATGGCCTACAGCGACCTATGCTCGATAGAAGCTGTCGTCCTTATTAACAGCCTATCATTTGATCGTGAATAGTTTTAAGGACTAATCGATAAATCTTCTCTTTATCAAACCTAAATAGTCCTAAAGATTTCATCACAACAACGGAGTTCATTAGAAGATTAAAACTTATGATGAAAATATCAAAAATATATTTTATTTATTAATAAATCAATTACAATACAAGATTGCTCAACCGTCAACAGATTGACGATTGGCTTTTGAGATATATTTCCTAACATATAGATCTCAACTTTTTCATCTGCACCTCTTTTTCTTTGAAGACCCACTTACACCCTATGAGTTTTATCCTTTAGGTGGATCAACCAATATCCACACATCATTGATCTTCATGGACTCCATTTCAAATTTTATGGTTTCAAGCCATTTTTCAGAGTTGGACCTCTGCATTGCATCCATATAGGTGACTGGATCCTTATTATTCTCATCGAGCTCAACAGAATCTCCATCTCGAACCAAAAACCTAGGTATCTGTCTGGCTGATGCGGTACTCTACCGTATCGCCTTAAAGATGTTTGTATATTGGGCTCCAAATTCGATCTTATCAAATCTGGTTCAAATTTAGTTACTGGTGTCGATTTTTCTACCTGTCAAACTTTGTCAAGCTCGACTTTAGAGGTATTTATTCCTTCACTAACTCTTTTTTCAAAAAGTATGCCTTACTACTGACAAATACCTTTTGTTCAATTGGGAGGTAAAAATAATATCCCCTCATTTTTTTGGGGTACCTTACAAAATTACACTTATCAGACCTAGATCTGAGCTTGTCGATTTGTAATCGTTTGACATAAGTTAGACACCTCCAGACCTTAAGGTAAGTGAGGTTTGGCCTACACCCTGATCATATCTGATATGATATTTTACTAACTGACTTGCTCGAAATATTATTGAGCACAAAACAGGCTGTCTCAAGTGCATATCTCCAAAAAGAGATTGGTAGACTTGCAAACTCCATCATGGACCGAACCATGTCCAATAAGGTTCGATTCTTTCTTTCTAAGACACCATTATACTGTGGTATCTCTGAAGGAGTCCATTGTGAGAGAATTCCATTCTCTTCAAGATATGTCAGAAATTCACTGGAAAGATATTCACCCCCTCAATCAAACCAAAGAGTCTTAATATATTTTTCAGTTTGTTTCTCTACTTCATTACGATCATTTGAACATTTCAAATAATTCAGACTTGTGTTTCATCAAGTAGAAATACCCATACCTAGATAGGTCATCTATAAATGTAATGAAATAGCTATATCCTTCTCTGGCACTAATGTTCATAGGTCCACAAACATCACTATATATTAGACCAAGAACTTCACTAGCTCGTTCACCTTTTCTAGTAAAAGGTGACTTAGTCATCTTTTCAAGAAGACAAGACTCATAGGTCGGTAATGATTTACAATCATTGAAATTGAGGATAACCTCTTGTGCTAACCTATTTATCCTACTTTTGTTAATATGATCAAGCCTGCAATGTCAAAGGTAGGCATCTGTGATATTATCTAATTTTGGATATTTATTTGGAGTGTACATTATGCTCATAGATTGTGACAATATATAGATGTCATTTCTTAATTGTCCTCACATTATTGTAACATCATTCATAATGATATCACAATAATCATTCTTTACTGACAAACTATAATCATCTTTAGCCAAAAGACCAATAGAGATTATATTTATCAAGAAAGATGAAAAATAATGATAATCACTTAAAATGATACTATTAGATTTGAAAATAAGTTCTACAATTCTTAAAACTCGGATTGAAACTTGACTTTCATCTCCCATATTTAGAAATCTCTTGTCATTCTCAAATTTTTTACTAACTTGAAGTCTCTGTAATAAATTATATATGTGAACTAGACTTTTGATATCCAATACCTAGGTAGTAGGATCACATATAGAGAAATTATAAGATGTTATCATATAAGCACCTTGATTAGCAACTAATTACTCATTTTTCTTTAGCCTATTTGCGTCATAGTCTGCTTGACTCGATTCAGTCCTAAACATTTTAGCTAGATTGGGCTTAAAACCAATATTTAACTTCTGATACTGGCTATCGAAGTTGGATCCAATAAGCTCATCATTGTCAAACAGTGAGTGAAGTGATAAATTACTAGCCATTTAAAAAAAAAAATACAGACCTAATTAGTATATGAATTAATTAAGACTAAAGACATAAATTTTAGTCTAAAGGTTCTTCCACTATTTTATACGAATTGATAGCCTCTACCTTCAATTCGAAGAATTACCTTAATTCCTTAGTGGGTACTAGAATCCGCACATATTGCATATAGGTCCGAGTATAGCTCGATCAATCCATATGCATCTATGGGTAGGTTCTCAACCAATTATTTCTTTAAATAATTTTTAGTAATTAATTTCACCTCAGGTTTCATTTTAGTAGGCGATAGGCCTCCACTGAAAGTCCTGGTTAGATCCAACCATTAACATGATCTTAGTCAGTGCTTTTAACTAATGAATAATCGGATCTGAGTATGGCTCGATCAACTCAACTATTCATCAGATAGTACAACAAAGTCATCATATGATGAATAATAATTTCATCATTTAAAAAAATATCAGACGGATGGCATCTGCAATATCAATCGAAAACGATGGACCCATTATCATTCACCTTAATGGAAGGCTATGATCTAGTTATCACTATAACTAGTTCATTTTATGAACTTAATAATTTAAAAATTTGGTTAACACAATTTAACAGATTTAAATACATAGACCAACTAATCTCAATCCTCCCATTGACTTCATCAAGTCAGATCAGGGTGGACTAAAAATAAGTCGATCCAACTAACAAGTCATCAATCCTTCCACTGACTTCACCAAATCATGTCGAGGATAAAAATAAGTCGAACTAGGGGCACCTAAATCAGTTGAACTGATTTTCTAGTAAGTATGGGTCAATCCTAATCATTAAGCGATCTGATCAAAACTTGATTCACCATGTTGATCAGGAAAGTGAGATCGGTGGGAGGGATATGCTATTAGCTCATCATAGACTCAATCTATATGAGTAGCTCCCAATTAAAAACTATCGATGAAAATTGCCAAACTTATCTTAGACACCAACTGGTTAATCAGTTTCAATCGGATCTACTTATGGATTTGGGTTCGACCGCTGAGCTCAAGATCACAGTCCATTTTGGTCTAATCAAAGACATGGACTTGACCAACTACAACTATTGTATTAGCTCTAGAGAAATCTTGATTAAATTTAATTTCTCTTTTTAGTCCATTTGATCTTTGATTCTAACCCTAGATCTAACCCAATTAGGAGGACCTGATCAAGCTAACCCAGAAATCCATCACCCATGTTTTATGCGAATGACATTAGATCTTTAATTCATAATTCTAGATCTAATTTATTCAACTTAATTCTTAATTAAGTTTGAGACTGTGGATAGGGGTTCAGTATTTAAAAATAATTTTAAATTTTATAAAATATTTTATAATTAATTTTATACACAATCATTTAGATCTGAAATTTGAATCAGCTCACCCGTGGATTGAGCCTTTTCATCATAATGGATCAACTAAGTTTTGAGACTTAGTTGACTCATTGATGATAAACTATTAATCAAAATTTTTAACCTGTTATATTAAGTCAGCTCAACAGAAATTGAGCTAACTAACCAGGGTCCTGAGTCGACCCAAACAATACTGAGTCGACTCAACAGGCGAACTATAATAATTATATTAATCTTAGATCAAAATAATTTTATATAAATAGTAATAAAATTAATCATTAATTATTTTAGAACTATTCTAAATATGTTTATAATTTTAGATTTTATTTGCAAAGATTAGACGTAATTACCTTTCATATAATGTATCATATACACAATCTTAGAATTTTTGAGAAAAATAAAGTTGTCTTTTTGCATTCATCTTCATGGGATATAGTCACAATGGAACCCTACACATCATAAGAGGACCCAATTGAATAGAAAAAAAAGAGATCTAATCTTTATTACCTCCTATGACCAGACGGTCTGGTGACAAATTCGATCCGATTACTTTGCTACTCAGATCATCTAATCTAAATAATTTAGATCTAATTTAAATTATATTAAATTTGATTATTATATTTTGATCATATAAAAATTAAATAATAATTATCATAAATAAAAAAAATTATATACTTTAAATTAAAATCAGATTTTATAAAGATCAGCACAAACTAGGACAATCTTTGCACTATAAGGGGTAAACCTTACAGCAAGACAATCTTATATCAATTTGTATGATCAGATGTATAACTAATTTTAGATCTAAATATTATATATTAAATTTAATCTAAATTAAAATATATATTTAAATATATATAATATCATGTCATATTGAACCGTGGCTCTGATACCACTGATGGGATGCACAGGGGTTTCATGCATACATTTCAAAAATTTTTAGTGAAAGAATATTAGATTAAACTATTTAATCTATAAATATATATATAATTTAATCTTAAAATTTTTATAAATAGATCTATAATATAAATTTATATGCATAAAAATCTGAATCTAAAATGACAAGCATGTAAACCAAAAGACAGTATTTAATAATAGATCTAATCTACCACTTCTAGGGTCCGAACCAATACCTGAGCATGGGTCGTCAAACTCTATAATCAAGAATGTAGATCTGAAAGTCTTCTCTAGTTGCTCGTAGCCGCACAAGCATCCGATCTCTACAGATAATCCACACGAAGCCCTTCGGATCGATCAGCCCTTCGCAGAAGTACAAGCTTGCGCAGTCGGCTTCTGATGGCAGATCTGACTTTATCTCTTTCTTTGATCATCTCAAACCTTTTTGATATTGAAGATAGATCAGAGGAGGATGCTGGATGGTAGAGAAAAATTAGATGAAGACTCTCTTCTCTTTGATTTTTTTCTCATCCAAAAATCTAAAACAGTTCTAGATCACTCATCCAAGAGGAGAATGGTCTCCTCTTTTGTTCATGCCAAGGAGGAAGGAAAACCACCCAATCCTCACATTATAAAAAATTATTTTTAACCCTCTTTCTCTCTGATATCTCACAATGAAAGGCTCTTTCTTTTTGGTGCACAAAATTATAGTCTTTTATAGTTGTCGCACAAACGAAATAAAACAAGATAAGGGCTGGAGTTTGTTGCAATTCAAACTATTTTAAATTTTAATTTACTTTTTATCACCCTTATCTAACTTAAATAGAGACTTACCAAAAATAAATGGGCACAAAGTTCATTTAAGAAGACCTCTTTTTCTCATAACCAATATACCCCTTCAAAAGCAGCCAATGTGTGGAAAGATATAGATAAGGTTTAAGTTAAAATTCAAACTAATTTAAATTTAAATCAAAACCAAGCAATTCCTATCTTTAATGGGTCATAAAAGGAGGGTTATTTTTTAGTTTTCTTATATATAAATTGATTTTATGCGGTGACAAAAGATGTGAGATAATTTAGATGGCACAAGGGATAGAGTCCTATTCATTTGGGACTCTAGGATTTAACCAATTGGATTTCTTTCAAACCCAATCTAATTAGATTCAAATAAAATATGATAAATATAATCTAATTAGACTCTTATAATCTCAATTAAACTTGATTAAATTAATAAATTAATTGAGCTATAAACTCGATCAAATCAAGATCATTTCTCTCTTACCGATTAGGTCATCTCATAACCTAACCTGACTTAACCTGATTGAATCCAATTCAATCAAACTTGATCCAGATTTTAATGCTCAATTAAATTAGGCTAATTAATGATCTAATTACTAATTAATCTTCTATTAATGATAGAGTCCAAGTCCAGTGGGTCTCTTCTCTAGAGTCCCCATCCAGTGAGACTCTTCAGCAGAGTCCCCATCTATTGGGACTCAGATTAACCATGTGATCGGAGAAAAATTTTTAATGTATGTGATCCCATAGGTTCGAACCTAAGCTGGTAGTATAGAAATTAATTTCTATATCAATCACAGTAACCATCTGACAATAGTACCCAACGTCCAGATAGGTCGAATGTATGCAAAGCAATACTCAAGAACCTATTTAGATATAGTTACCATATAATTCATCCCTTTGACCTTTGATACTAAGATGACTTAGAGTTTAAACTATCAACTCTTAATGGTACATCTATTATGTGTCTCAACCTGATAAATCCTGTGACTCCTTACAAAAATTATCCTGACCAAGATCTTACTAAATTGAAATACAAAGCATTCTCTCCAATCTCTTAGAGTGGTCAATTCCATCTTGACTCACGCACCGACTTCTGTACCCAAAAATCTTTCAATTCTGAATTAAAAATTCAAGTAGTCTGACACCAAAGCATAGTGAGTTGCTTGCAAGTCACTGTGGTAATCTCAAATCGGAGAGACACTTATACCCATATCCCTTCGGAGTGACTCTTGATAGTAGAGTGCTCTGGAGTTGGTCACGTTCAGTGAAATATACTCTTCCGTTTCACCTGCATGCCATACCAGCATCTCCACGCTTCTTGGTTAAGAGAACAACTAATCTATATAGCACACAATGACCTACATTTGATATATCTATCATTTTAGTAATAGCATATCATTTGGTCGTGAACTTATTTAAAGACTAAACGATAAATCCTCCTTTATTGATTCAAAATAGTCCTAAGGACTTTCATCATAATACAAAAATTCAATATAGAAGATGTACAAGCTTATGATAAAAATTATCTAATAAATATTTATTAATTAATTTATATATAATTACATTAAATAGCACAACCGTCAACAGGCTGACGATTGATTTTGGAACACATTTTCTAATAAAATCTTATCAGATAATATTTATTATTTTATAATTCATATACATGTATGGAGCACAATCATCTACAACCTAGATGATTGACTTTAGGATACAATTCTCAACAACTCTCACTTAGACTAAAGCCAATCAGATCGGTATCAAATACCCATCTTCTATTGGAGATCATCAATCTCATTAGATCCGATTACTCTAGTTAATGGGTTGGCCAAGTTCTCCTTTCAATAGATCTTCCTAAGGTTGACTTTATTTCGATCTCATCGAACAAGGTGATTGCAATGCAGAAAATATTTGGTTCTCAGATGAAACATCAATTCTTCAGCTTGAGCTCTGACTCCAGTACTACTATCAATACAGAAGGACTAGACTATTAATAGAGGGTGCCACTCCATGCTCGTTGATGAACTTTCATAGCCTAACAACTTCTTTACCAGCATCAAATGCCGCAAAGAACTCCATATCACAAATAAAATTGGCTACTAACTATTGCATGAAATTTTTCCAGTATGTCGCTCCTCTTTTTAGGATAAAAACATAATCTGACACAATTTTGTCATTTCGATCCGACTAGAAACTAGAATCAATATTTCGTAAATTATAAGTCAGACTCTCCATAAACAAGTCATTGGTCCTTAGTATTTCATAAATACTTAGGGATGGTTCTAACTTTCAAACCTTTATGAAAAATAAAGATGACAACCAAGCTTTTATTCCCTGCAGTATAGGGATGTCATTCTCGATTAAGAGAATTTCATCCAAACAATACAAAGAATATTTTTATAGAACTATCAGCCCATTTGTATATACAGAATTCTGTTTCATTCTCAATGAAATCATACGTTCAAAATATATATTCTAACTTCGAGAAGCTTGATTCAATCTGAATGGACTTGAGGATTGCCACAACAAAAATTTCTCATTATAGTCAATACTATAACTTTGATGAAATCCTTTGGCAATTGAATAGAATTAATAGGTCTTCATCTTTCCGTTTGTGCCTCTAATCTATCTAAAATCTACTCACACCCTATAGGTCTTATCCTTTTAGGTGAATCAATAAATATCCATACATCATTAATCTTCATGGACCTTATTTTACATTTAATGGCTCCAAGCCACTTCTCAAGGTTAGATCCCTATATTGCATCTGTATGGGAGATCAAATCTCCATCTCAAACTTAAAAATCGAAGTAACTGTTCGGTTGATATGGTACTCTACCGTATCTACTCAAGGATGCCTTTACATCGAGCTTTGGATTTGATCTAATCAACTCTGATTCTATTGGTTTGTGTTAGAGTTGGTTCTTCTACCTATCAAACTTCACCAAGCTTGGTCTTAACGACATCAGTTTCTTCATCAAAAAACTTTTTTTCTAAAATGAATACCTTAAGATTCATGAACATTTCATGTCCATCAGGAAGGTAGAAAAAATATCCCTAAAATAATATTTATCAAATCAAGATCTAAGCTAGTCGATTTGTGATCATTCACATAAGCTCGACACTCCAAATGTTAAAGTAAGAGAGTATCAAATTATCCAAGTCCATATCCCATATGAAGTTTTGGTGATCAATTTGCTCAGAATATTTTCGAGCACATATCAAGTAGCCTCTAAAATATAACCTCAAGCACACCAACAAATCCCATAATGGATCGAACCATGTCTAACAAAGTTCAATTCCTCCTTTTAGACATCCTTTTAAATAGTGGTATCCCAATAGAGGTCTATTGAGAGAGAAACCAATTCTCTTCAAGACATGTCAAAACTTACTGTAAAAATATTTACTTCATCAGTCAAATTGATGAATTCTAGTACTCTTTACAGTTTATTTTTCTACCTTATTATAGAATCGTTTGAACATTTCAATTGATTCAAACTTGTGCTTCATAAGCAAGATGCACCTATGTCAAGATAGATCATTAGAGAGATTTTAATGAAGTAGTAAGCCCTCTTCTGGCACTAATGTTCATGAGTGTAAATACATCAACATGTACCAAACTTAGAACATCGCTGACTCATTCATCCTTTCCAATAAAAGGTGACTAAGTCAACAATATCAAAGGCAGACTTCAGTGACATTATCTAATCTAGGATGCTAGTTAGAAGTATACTTTATACTAACAGGCTATGGTACTGAGTTTATATCATTTTTAATTATCTACTCATTATTATAGTATCATTCATAATGATATTACAATAATCATTCCTATTAACACCATCAATAAGATTGGACAACAGTGACAATCACTTAAATGACATCTTCATAATTGAAAATAAGCTCAACAATTTCTAATGTTAAGACTAGTACAGACTTTCATATCTTACATTCAGGAGTCTCTTACCATTTTTAAATCTTCTACTATCCTGAAATCTTTTGCAACTATTTACAAATATGACTTATACTGTCAGTATCCTATACCCTGATAGTAGGATTACCAATAGAGAAGCTTCAAGGAGTTATCATATAACAATCTTGACCAGCAACTATTTGCTGATTTCTCTTTAGCCTGTTTGGATTAGCCTGAGACTTCTTAATCAATTTATCCAAAAACTATACTCAACTTCTGATATTGGCTATCAAAACTAGGTCTGATAATATTTTTACTATCTAACAATGAAGAGAACGATAATTTTTTAGTCATTTTTAAAAAGAGAATAATTGACCTATCAATATATAAACTACTTTAAACTTAAAGACTTTGACTTTAGTCTAAAAGTTCTTCCACTATTTTATACAAATTGATAGTCTATACCTCCAATTTGAGGAATTACCTTAATTTCTTAACGAATACTAGAATCCACACAGATTGCATATAAGCCTGAGGATGGCTCAGTCAACCCATATGCACCTATGGATAGGTTTTCAATCAATTATTTATTCAAATAACATCTAGTATTTAATTTCATCCTAGATTTCATTTCAGTAGGCGATGAGCCTCCACTGAAAATCTCGATTAGGTCCAACCATTAACATGAACCTACTCAATGATTCTTGCCAAAGAATGATCAGGCCTGAGGATGGTTTGATCAATCTGATCACCATCAGATAGCTCAACAGAGTCATCATATGATGAATGATAATTCCATCATTTAGAGAGAACACCAGACGAATGGTGCCTACAATGTCAATCAAAAATAATAGACCCATTATCATTCACCTTAATAGGAGGCTATGATTTAGTTATCCCCATAACTAGCTTATTTTATGGATCTAATAATTTAAAAGATTTGATTAAATTTTTAGAAGATATCAGTCGACCTACAAGTCATAAATTCTTTCACTGACTTCACCAAGTTGTGAAAAAGATTAGTGACTAGCGGGTCCAATCAGTATGTCGTAGATCCTCCCACTGACTTCACCAAGTCATGAGAAGGACTAGAGACAAGTCGGTCCAACTGACAAATCGATCCAAGATACCTAAATCAGTCATACTAATTAACCTTAACAACATAGGTCAACTCGAGTCACCTAGAGATCTAATCAACCTAATAACTCGGGCTCAATCTTTGAGCCTCAATTAAGGTCTATTTGGTTTAATCAAAGATATGGACTCGATCAATTACAACTATTATTTTTGATCTAGAGCACCCTTGATCTAATCTAAATCAGCTATTGATTAGATTTGATCAACTATCCTTTGTAGTCTATTAAGTCTTTGATTCTAACCTTAGGTCTAACCCAATTAATAAGACCTAATTTGAGCTATCTCATGCCCCATATTTTATGCAATATCATTAGATTTTTAATTATAATTCTAGATCTAAAATATATTTTTTAATTTTTAATTAAGTATAGTATCAATATGGGTTAAGATTATTAATTAAAATTATTTTAATTTTATAAAATAATTTTATATCAATTTTATACAAAATTTTTTTGGTCTAAAAACTAGATCAGCTCACCCCTAAACTGAGTTGGCTCACTTCAGTGGGTCGACTAAGTCTGATACTTGATCAACTAACTGATCATGAATAGTAACCATTACTATTTGACCTGAGACAACTAGGTCGGATCAGTCAACACTGAGTCGATTAAAATAGGGGACTGGGTCAACTGAGTTCAAAATTAGTCGGCTCAGTTGGCATGCCAATAGGTATCACATAGTTTTAGATCTGAAAATTCTCGTATAAACTGAAATAAAATCAATCATAACAAACTTTAGATCATATCTAAATATTTTATGATTTTAAATTTTATTTTTATAATTAAAATAATTTTAATCATATAGATTAGATGTTTTATTTTTCATACAGTTAATGCTTTGTATCACATACAACAAATCCTAGGATTTCAACATCTAAAATTTTATAGAAAAATAAGTTCTTTCTTTCACATTCTTCTTCATGGGACCTCACAATGGCACCCCTACATGCCATGAAAAGCATTCTATTTAATGGAAAGAGAGGGTCATGTAACCCTACTTGCTCCAATGATCGGACAGTCTGGTAATTATCCAATTCGAGTACTTTGCTACTCAGAACATCTAATCTAATTCACATATCATATATACAAAAATTTAGATCTAATCTAAATTATATTAGATCTGATTTTACATTAGATCATACTTAAAATTAGATCGTAACATATCTCATACATTGCTAAATCTAGATTTCAACTCTACATGCATATATATATTGAGAATTGTGTCTCAAAGTCAATCGTCAGTCTGTTAATAGTTGTGCTTATCATTGTAATTATATATGAATTATTGAATTAATAAATATTATTTGATTTTTCATCACTATGTACATCTTATTAAACTCCTGTTATGTGATGAAGTCCTTAGGACTATTTGATTCGATATAGGAGGATATATTATTTAGTCCTTAAATAAGTTTGTGATCAAATGATATGCTATTACTAGAATGATAGAAATATCAAGTGTAGGTCGTTGTGTGCCATATAGGTTGGTTATCCTTTTAACCAATGAGCGTGGAGATGCTGGTATGGTATGCAGATAAAATATAGGAGTATATTTAACTAAACGTGACCAACTCTAGAGTACTCTACCGTCAAGAGTCACTCTGAAGGGATATAGGTATAAGTGACCCTCCAATCTGAGATCACCATGGTGACTTGTAAGAAACTCACTATACTTTGGTATCGGACTACTTAAATTTCTAATTCAGCAATGAAAGATTTCTGGGCATAGTCAAGTACTTGTTAAGTCAGTGTGTGCATCAAGATGGAATTAATCCCTCTGAATAAATAAAGTTAATATATCAGTATATTTCAATTCAGTAAAACTTTGGCCAGGTAATCCATGTGATGAATTTTGAAAATTAAAATACAATATGGATGACCATATCAGGATTAGCAATTAAATCCTAGATCATCTTGAGTATTTGGATCAAAGAGATGAATTATACGGTAACTATATTCAAATAGATTCTTGAGTGTTGCTTAGCATACATTCGGTCTATCCAGATATCGGGTACCATTGCTAGATGGTTACTCCGATTGGTACAGAAATCAGTTTCTATGCTATCGACTTAGGTCTGAATCTATAGGGTCACATATATTAGAAGTTTCTCTCCAATCACTTGGCTAATCTGAAGAGTCCCAGTCAATGGGGACTCTGGTGAAGAGTCTCATTTGATGGGATCTGCTGAAGAGTCTCACTGGATAGGAACTCTAGAGAAGAGTCCCACTAGACTTGGACTCTATATTAATGGAAGATTAATTAATAATTATATTACTAATTAGCTCAATTTGATTGAGCATTAAAGTCTAGATCAAGTCTGATTGAATTTGATTCAATCAGGTCAAGTCTGATTAGGTTATGAGATGACCTAATCGGTAAGGAAGAAATGATCCTAATTTGATCGGATCTATGGCTCAATTAATTTATTAATTTGATCAAATTTAATTAAAATATAAGAGATTAATTAATTAGATTTATTATATTTTATTTGGATCTAATTGGATTGGGTTTGAAAGAAATCTAATTGGTTAAACCCTAGAGTCCAAATGAGTAAGACTCTATCCCTTGTGCCACCTAAATTATCTCATGCCTTTTCTCACCGTACAAAATTAGTTTATACATGAAAAAATTAGAAAATAATTTTTCTTTTATCGCTCATTAAGGATAAGAATTGATTGATTTTGATTTGAATTCAAATTAGTTTGAATTTTAACTTAAAACCTTATCCATATCCTTCTACACGTTGGCTGCTTTTGAAGGAGTCTATTGTGTATTAGAAAAAAGATCTTTCCAACTAATTTTTATGCCTAATTTTCTTTGATAAGTCCCTCTTTAAGTTAGATAAGGGTGAGAAAAAGTTGGAGTCAAATTGAAATTCAAAAGAGTTTTAATTGCAACAAACTCCAGCCCTTATTCTGTTTTATCTGATTTGTGCGACAACCATAAAAAGATATAATTTTGTGTGCCAAAAAAAAGAGAGCTTTTCACCATGAGATACAGAGAGAAAGAAGGTCAAACATACTTCTTTAGGATGTAAGATTGGGTGGGTTTTCTTCCTCCTTGGCATGAACAAAAGAGGAGACCGTTCTCTTGGGTGAGAGACCTAAAACTGTTCTAGAGTTTTGGGTGAGGGAAAAATCAAAGAGAAGAAAGTCTTCATCTAAATTTTTTTCACCATCCAGCATCCTTCTCTAATTTATCTTCGACATTATAAAGGTTCAAAATGATCGAAGAAGGAGATCAAGTCAGATCTATCATCAGAAGCTGACTGCGCGAGCTAGCACTCCCCGAAGGTCTGATCGGTCCGAGGGGCTTCGTGTGGACCATCCATAGAGGTCGGATGCTTGTGCGGCTGCTCATCATCAGTGAGAGCTTTATACCATATTTACCAATAGTGAAGATCATCAATCTGTGAAAAGGTCATGAGTTCTGAACTCTACCGATATAATCTAAAGGTTAGATCAAATTCAGAGCATCGATGTGATCGATGAGTTTTCTATTTTATTTCAGACTTTATATATAAATTTTTTATATTATAGATCTTAATGGTAGTTTAGATCTGATTTAAAGTATATTTAGAAGATTAAAATATTTTATCTTTTATTATTCTACTATAAAATTTTAAAAATACATGCTTTGAACTATCTGTTTCTTTTTCATATAGTATCAGAGCAAGATTTCTTATGACATGAATTTTTTGCATATAATTTGATTTTAATTATTTAGATTAGATCTAAATAGTTAATTTTAAATCTAAGTAGTATAGTAATCTGATTGGATAGATCCTCATAGCCATCTGATCATAGAAAAAATCAAGATTTTACTATCCTATTTACCCATTCGATGGGATCTCCTATGATGTGTAGGGGTGCTGCATGATCTTTTCCATGATGATGAAAATAAAAAAAAATTAAAATTTTATTTTAGATCTAAATAATATATATTATATCTGAAATTAAAGTTTTGATCAATAGATGATTGATTGTAAAAATATTTTATAAAATTAAAAACTATTTTCAAATACCAAATCTGAACCCATATCAGCCCAAAACTTAATTGAGAATTAAATGATGTAGATTTGAGAATCAAAGATCTAAGGCATTAATTTCATAACTCATGGGTTAATGGGTTAGCTCAAGTCAAGTCCATTTAACTAGATTAGACTAGGTTAGAAATCATTGATAATGGACCATGTTAGTAATTGATCAAATCTAATTAAAAGTTAATTTTGATTGAGTCAATTTTTTTTTTTGATCAATTTCAATAGTTGTAGTTGGTCAAGTCCATGTCTTTGATTAGACCAATATGAACTTTGATTGTAGCTCCGTGGTCGAATCTAAGTCTATAAGTTGATCAAATTGAAAGTGACTAACCAATTGGTGTTTAAGATAAGTATGGCGGCTTTGATCGATGGTCATTAATTGGAGCTACTCGCATAGATTGAGTCTATATCGAGTTAATGGCATATCCCTCCCATCGATCTCACTTACCTGGCCAACATGGTGAATCATATTTTGATTAGATCACTTAATGCTTGGAGTTGATCTATACTAACTAGAAAATCAGTATGACTGATTTAGGTGTCCCTAGTTCAACTTGTCTTGAGTCCTCTTTATGACTTGGTGAAGCCAGTAGGAGGATTCATGACTGATTGGCTGGACTAGTTTATACCTGATCTTCTTAAATCTGACTTGGTGAAGTCAGTGGGAGGATTAAGATTAACTGATCAAGTCTCATCTCATCTCTCAATTCAACTAATTAAATCCTCTAAAATTGTTAGGTCCTAAAATAAATAGTTATGGTGATAACTAGATCATAGCCTCTATTAAGTTGGATGATAATGAGTCCAATGATTTAAATGATCATTGGAGGCGCTACACGCCTGGTGCTCATCTAGCTGTCAAAATTATCATTCATAATATGTTATTTTAGTTTGTCTTTCTGATGATGGTCAGGTTGGCCAAGCCACACTCGAGCCTGATCATTCATTTTTTAGATATACTAAATTCTGACATGTTAATGGTTGGACCTAACCAGAACTTTTAGTGGAGGCACCACACGCTTGCTGAAGAGGTGTCTGGAGCAAAATTTAATACTAAAAATTATTTGATGAAATAATTGGTTAAGAACCTACCCATGGGTACACAAGGATTGGCCGAGCCACACTCGTGCCCATGTGCAGTCCATGTGGATTCTAGTACCCACTAAGAATTAGTTAATTTTTTGAATTGAAGGTAGAGGCTATCAATTCGAATAAAATGGTGGAAGAACCTTTAGACTAAAATCTATATCTTTAGGCTTAATCAATTCATATACTAATTAGGTTCTGATTTTTTTTCTGCAGTTATAGCCACCTCCTTGTCCCTTCGATCACTATTAAATAGTAATAAATTGATGGGATCATATTTCGATAGCTGATATCGAAAGCTCAAAATAGTCCTAAAGCATGAACAGATCTTATATGTATTGACAAATCCGACATCCGAGGAGCCAGCTCCGAATGCACGTAACACAATTAGAGACACTTATCGAAAGTGGCTCAATGATCGAACTACATTCATTGTATTATGCTGGGCGATAAATGATGAGTTTAGCTATCATTTCTAGAATACTCAGCCATAGGATATGTTGCAAATATTGAATGAGTTCTTTGGCACACCCGATGATTTGAGAGGCACAAGACTAGTTGTGCCATCTTCAACATTCGAATGAGGAAAGGAGCATCAGTCACTGATCATGTATTATACATGATCAAGATGATTAAGTACCTAAACAAGCTCAGCTTTCTCCTGCATGAGCAGTTGGAAAAAAATACTATTCTGAACTCTCTACCCAAGTTCTACCTCCATTTTCTTACTCATTTTTGAATGACAAAGCCTATAGTTAACTACCACGTTTACTGAGGTTACTGCAAAACTTTGAGAAGGATCACTAGCTCCAAAAGGAGTCGGTGAATGTTGTGGGAGGTCTTCTTCTGGACGTCGATCCTTTAAGAAAAGAAAGAAGAACAAGAAAATGGTGCAAAGTGCTGGGGCACCCAAACCCAGTCAGACCAAGAAACCCAAGTTCGACCAAAGTCAGACGAAATACTTCTACTGCAAGAAGCAGGGGCACTAAAAAAAAATTATCCTCAATACATTGCCTCTCTGGATCTGAACAGATCGAGAAAGAAGCAAGTTATTGCTGGACAAGGTAATTATATGATAACATCTTGTAATTTCTCAATTTATGATTTCACTACCTGGTATTAGATACCGAAAGCTCTTTAAATATTTATAATTCATTGCAGGTCTACAAGTCAGTAGGAGATTTGAAGAAGATGAAAGATTCTTTAATGTTGGAGATGAAAGATCAGTTTCAGTTCTAGCGTTATGGACTATTAAGCTAGTATTCAAGTTTAATGTAATTGTTCTAAGTGAATATCACTTTTATCCTTCTTTTTTATTAAATATTATTTCTGTAGGCCTTTTGGCCATGTACGGCTATGAAATTTTAATAAAAAAATAATTTTAATATTATTATGAATGTGTTAATTGATGAATGGATAACTAAATAATGATATTTACATATTATCACAACCTGTTAGTGCAATGTACACATCCAACAAACTCCTAGAATTAGTGATGTCTCTGATATCTACCTTTGGTATTGTAGGTTAGGTCATGTTAACAAGAACAGAATAAACAGATTGACACAAGAGAAAATCTTCGAAGTCAATGATTGTAAATCACTCCCAACTGTGAGTCTATCTTTTTGAAAAAATGACTAAATTATCTTTTACTGAAAAAAGTAAGTGAGCAGTAAAGTTCTAAGTCTGATACATACTGATATATGTGGACCTATGAACACTAGTGCCAGAGATGGATATTATTATTTTATTATATTTATAGATGACCTATCAAGGTATGAGTACATCTACTTAATGACACATAAGTCAAAATCATTTGAAATGTTCAAACATTTTGTAATGAAGTAGAGAAATAAACTGAAAAGAGTATTAAAACTCTTCGATCTGATCGAAGAAGAGAATACCTCTCTAGTGAGTTTTGATATACTTAGAAGAGAATGAATTCTCTCACAATGGACTCCTCCTAGAACACCATAGCATAATGGTGTATCGAAAGAGAGGAATCGAACCCTATTAGACATGGTTCAATTCATGATGGCTTTGCAAGTCTGTCAATTTTTTTTTGGAGATACGCACTCGAGTCCGCTTATTATATTTTAAATAAAATTTTGAGTAAGTCTGTAAGTAAAATACCATATGAGATGTGGACAAGATGTAAGCCAGCACTCTCTCACCTGAGGATTTGGGGATGTTCGGCTTATGTCAAACGATTGAAAATTGACAAGCTTGGACCTAGGTCTGATAAATATCTATTTATAGGGTACCCAAAAGAGATCAAGGATATTACTTCTACCTTGCTGATGAATAGAAGGTGTTCGTCAGCAATAGGACTGTCTTTTTAGAAAAAAAATTCTTGGTGAAGAAACTAATGCCTCAAAGCTTGAACTTGATGAAGTTCGATTGGTAGAAAAACTGACACAATCTAGTAAATCCATAGAGTCAGACTTGATTAGATCAAATTAGGAATCTATTGTAGAAATATCTTTAAGAGATCCAGTAGAGTACGTATCAACCGATAGATACTATGATTTCTTAGTCCAAAATGGAGATCTAGTTGAACTCGATGAGAACAATAAGGATCCGATCACCTATATGGATGCAATGCAGAGGTCTGACTTCGATAAGTGGTTGGAAGCCATGAAATCTGAAATGGAGTCCATGAAAATCAATAATATATGGACATTGGTTAACCCACTTGAAGGGGTAAAATCTATAGGGTGTAAGTGGATCTTCAAAAAAAAGAGGGCGTAGACGGGAAGATGGAGACCTATAAAGCCTGTCTGGTTGCCAAGGGTTACCGTGAGCATTATGATATTGACTATGATGAGATATTTTCTCCTATGACAATGTCCAAATCTATTCGAATTATGCTTGCGATAGCAGTACATCTGTACTATAAAATCTGACAAATGGATATGAAAACAGCCTTCCTAAATGGAGAGCTAGAAGAAGAGGTGTATATGATACAACTTGAAAGTTTTACATCCACAGATGAGTCTAAGGTGTGCAAGTTCAAATGTCCATCTATGGACTTAAGCAAGCATCTCGGAGTTAGAACATACATTTTGATAAAGTAATCAGAATGTATGGCTTCATTAAGAATGGAGAGAAACCCTACATATACAAATAGATTAATAACTCTATGGTAGTATTTTTTTTTTGTATGTCGATAATATTCTCTTAATCAAGAATGACATCCCTGCATTACAGGAATAAAAGTTGGTTGTCATCATAGTTCTCCATAAAAGATTTGGGAGAAGCATCATTTATCCTTGGAATGAAGATCTATAGAGATAGATCTAAAAAGTTACTTGAATTATCTCAGTCGACGTACATTGATATTATGCTAAAAAGGTTCAGCATGGAGAATTTCAAGAAAGGCTATCTTTCGATAGGCTAAAGAATTTTCTCTCAAAGAGTGATTGTCCGACAACTCCTCAAGAGAGAGAGCAAATGAGTAGAATTCAATATGCTTCGACAATGAGATTTATTATCTATGCCATGACATATACACGATCAGATGTGGCATAATCATTAGGAGTAGTGAGCAGATACCAGTCCAATCCAGGTGAGAATCACTGGAAGGTCGTAAAGACTATCCTTAAATATTTGAAAAATACTAAGGATTAGTGGCTTATCTATGGAGAATCTGACTTAAAACTTGTGAGGTTTACTGACTCTAATTTTTAGTCAGATCATAATAACAGCAAAAATATGTCAGGATATATTTATACCCTAAATGGTGGAGCAATCTGCTGAAAAATTTCAAGCAGCACACTGTGTCGGGATATATCGCAGCATCCGATACTGCGAAGGAAGCTGTGTGGCTATGAAAGTTCATCAATGAGCTCAGAGTGGCACCCTCTCTTGATGGCCCTATCTTGTTATACTACGATAGTACTGGTGCCATTGCTCAAGCAAGGAACCGAAATCACATCAACAGACCAAGCACATTCTGCGTCGCTACCACTTGATCTGAGAGATCGTGGATCGAGGTGATGTCGAGCTTCAAAAGATTGATAAAAAGAAAACTTGATCGATCCATTTACTAAAACCCTCAACGTCAAAGAGTTTGAAGATTACAAATCAAAGATGGGTATATGATACCGCACCGATTAGCTTTAGTCCAAGTAAGAGTTGTTGAAATTGTGTCTCAAAGTCAATCGTCAGCCTGTTGATGGTTGTGCTTATCATTGTAATTGTATATAAATTATTGAATTATAAATATTATTTAATTTTTCATCACTGTGTATATCTCATTTTGAACTCCTGTTATGTGATGAAGTCCTTAGACTATTTGATTCGATATAGGAGAATATATCATTTAGTCCTTAAATGAGTTCATGATCAAATGATATGCTATTACTAGGATGATAGATATATCAAGTATAGATCGTTGTGTGCCATATAGCTTGATTGTTCTCTTAACCAAGGAGCATGAAGATACTGGTATGGCATGCAGGTGAAATATAAGAGTACATTTCACTGAACGTGACCAACTCCAGAGTACTCTGCTATCAAGAGTGCTCCAAAGGATATAGGTATAAGTGTCCCTCCAACCTAAGATCACCACAGTGACTTACAAGCAACTCACTATGCTTTGGTGCCAGGCTATCTAAATTTTTAATTCAGTGATGAAAGGTTTTTGGCATAGTTAAGTACTTGTGAAGTCAATGTGCGAGTCAAGATGGAATTGACTCCTTCAAATAAGTAGGAGTTATTATATCAGTATGTTTCAATTCAGTAAAACCTTGGCCGGGGAAATCCATGTGATGGATTTTAAAAATTGAAATACAATACGGATGACATATCAGGATTGGCAGTTAAATCCTAGGTCATCTTGAGCATTTGAGTCAAAGGGATGAATTATATAGTAACTATATTCAAATAGGTTCTTGAGTGTTGCTTAGCATACATTTGGCCTATCCAGACTCGGGTACCATTGCTAGATGGTTACTCTGATTGATACAAAATCAGTTTCTATGCTACCGACTTAGGTTTGAACCTATGGGGTCACATATATTAAAAATTTCTCTTGGATCACTTGGCTAATCTGAAGAGTCTTAGTCAATGGAGACTCTGGTGAAGAGTCCAATTTAACGAGGACTCTGCTGAAGAGTCCCACTGGATGGGGACTCTAGAGAAGAGTCCCACTAAACTTGGACTCTATTATTAATAGAAGATTAATTAGTGATTACTTATTAATTAGCTTAATTTAATTAATATTAAATCTAGATCAAGTCTGATTGAATTTGATTTAATCAGGTCAAGTCTAATTAGGTTATGAGATGACCTAATCGGTAAAGGAGAAATGATCCTGATTTGATTGAATCTATGACTCAATTAATTTATTAATTTGATTAAATTTAATTGAGATTATAAGAGCCTAATTAGATTAGATTATCATATTTTATTTGGATCTAATTGGATTGGGTTTGAAAGAAATCCAATTGGTTAAATCCTAGAGTCCCAAATGAGTAGGACTCTATCCCTTGCACCACCTAAATTGTCTCACACCTTTTCTCACTACACAAAATCAGTTTATACATGAGAAAACCAAAAAAATTCTTCTTTTGTCACTTATTAAGGATAGAAATTGATTGATTTTGATTTGAATTCAAATTAGTTTGAATTTCAACTTAAAACCTTATCCATATCCTTCCACACATTGGCTGCTTTTGAAGGGTCTATTGTGTATGAGAAAAGGAGGTCTTCTCAATTGATTTTCATACCCAATTTTTTTTATAAGTCACTCTTTAAGTTAATAAGGGTGAGAAAATGTTAGAGTCAAATTGAAATTCAAAAGAGTTTGAATTGCAAAATTCCAGCCCTTATCCTGTTTTATCTGGTTTGTGCGACAACCATAAAAAGGCCATAATTTTATATGCCAAAAGAAGAGAGCTCTTCACCACAAGATATTAGAGAGAAAGAGGGTTAAAAACTTCTTTAAATGTGAGGATTGGGTGGGTTTCCTTCCTCCTTGGCATGAACAAAAGAGGAGACCATTCTCCTTTAGGGTGAGAGACCTAAAACTGTTCTAGATTTTTGGGTGAGAGAAAAATCAAAGAGAAGAGAGTTTTATCTAAATTTTCTCCACCATTCAACATCCTTCTCTGATCCATCTTTGATATTGAAAAGGTTGAGGTGATCAAAGAAGGAGATCAAGTCAGATCTGCCATCAGAAGCTGACTGCGCGAGCTAGCACTCCCGCAAAGGGCTGATCGAACTCAGGGGCTTCGTGTGGACTATCCATAGAGGTCGAACACTTGTGTGGCTGCTTGACATCAGTGAGAGCTTCATACCATGCTTATCATAGTGAAGATCATCAACCCATGAAAAGATAATGAGTTCTAAACTCTACCGACATAATTTAAAGATTAGATCAAATTCAGGGCATCGATATGATCGATGCAGTTTTCTATTTTATTTTAGATTTTATATATAAATTTTTTTATCATAGATCCTTAATGATAGTTTAGATCTAATCTAAAGTATATTTAAAAAATTAAAATATTTAATCTTTTATTATTTTACTATAAAATTTTAAAAATATATACTTTGAACTATCCATTTTTTCTTCATATGTTCATATCATAACGAACCTGGCTCTGATACCATTTGCTGATAAGCGTGGTGGATTTTGTGTATGCATTTTTAAAAATTAATAGTAAAACATACATAGATTAAATAATTTAATCTAAATACATGCATAGATTAAATCTAAAATCATTATACAGGATGTATGACATGAACTAATATGTATGTATCTAAAATAAAATCTAAAATTCAACAAGTATAGATCATATCTATGTATAATTAGATCATATCTAATTTATATTCAGATCACATCTAAATATTAATGAAGATCAAAATCATATATTTTAGCACGGATAGTAGATCATCATATCTGAAATCCATAGTAATTTGTTCTTCATGATGTTTGACAGCGCACATGTGTCCAGTCTCTACAGATATCCACACAAAGCCCTTATGCTGATCAATCTCTCCGGGAGTGCTAGCTCATGAAGACATCATACTTGGATGATTTAAGAAGAATCATGAAGATAAAAATAAGGAGATCCTCTCCTTTTCTTCCTGGATCCATACATCAGATCTCTACAATAGAGATCAAGAGAAGAACCATTTCTTCTCAGTTATCCCACGCATAAGAGAGAACCTTTCTCTCTTTCTTTTATGCTCTTAAGAAGAACTTTTTTCTCTAATTTTTTATGATAAAAATTAATTTAATCTAATTTCTTATACTAAAATCATATAGATTTTTGAGCTCTAGAAAAATCCAAAAGAGAGATCCAAGAGAAGAACTGTTCTTCTCTCTTCTTCTCCCTTTTTCTCCTTGATCTAGAACTCCAGGAAGCTCCAAACATCCAACCAATTTTTTTAATATTTTTATCTAAATATTGTATTAAAAATTAGATTAATATGATTTTTATTCTAAAAAAAAATAGAAAAAAAATCTGTGAGAAGAACTTCTTCTCCAAGATTGTGCACAAGAAAGAAGACTCTTCTTTTTCCTTCTCTTTCTTTCTTTGGGAAGATTTTTTTTCTTCAATTTTTTACTGTAAAACTAGCAAAGAAGCCTCTCTTTGATGCCCAAAAATTAGCAAGAAAAATCTCACAAAATCACACAAAGATAGAAGGAGAGGAGGGGTGGGCGTGTGAAGCTTGAGGTATCCAACTCTTGGATGCCCCAACCCTCTTTTCCTTTTGCGACAAAGGAGAAGGGAGGATGCCTCTTTTTGATGGAAGGAAGAGAGGAGAGGGGCACACATCTGGTGGGGTGTGAGATTTCTCATGTTAAGAGGAAGTGGGCATGTGGAATAAATAGCACATGGGGGGTTTTAAGTTGGTTAAGTCCTATTCTAAATAGGGCTCATGAATCTTGGTCAAACTCTAACTAATTTTTGAATCCAATCCTAACCAATTTAGAAATTAGTTATAGCAAACTAACTAATTGAGACCTAGCCCAATTATCAAACCAATTAGGCTCCAATCCAATTAGAAATTGGTTAGATGAAAACCCCATTGATCCAGAGATTTTTTTCTTGATGGATATCAGGGAAGCTATTTGATAATAGGATTTAATCCAATCAAGTCTATTATCCAATAGAGTTAGATCCAATCCAAGCTTATATAAACTAATTGAATCATATTCAATTTAGAATTTGATTTGTATCCCTAAGATTAATAGGAACAAGCTCCGTTATCTAATAGGGATGCATCCAATCAATCCAAAGCCAATCTAATTGAATCCAATTCAATTAGATCTAATCCAATCTTCATTGCTCAATCAAATTGAGTCAATTAATAATTATATTATAATTAATTATTTTTTAATTTACCAACCACTAGTAAATAATTTTTTTCAATCTTTGTATAGGATTGATCATCAATCAAATTGATAACTAAATCCTTCAACGATTCATAATCATCGATCACCATTTGATCAGATAAATACTTCTATATGTGTGACCCCATATGTTCAACCGAAACCGACAGTACAAAAATATTTTTATACTAATCGATAATACCATCTAGCAATAATTTTTGATATTCGGATAGGCCGAATGTATGGCCAGCAACACTCTAAAACTCATGTGGATATAGTTATCATATAATTCATCCCTTTGATACTTGATGCTCAAGGATGAGTAAGGGTTAAACTGTCAACCCAGAAAGAGTGGTCCATATTGTGTCTTAACCTTAAAAATTTTGTGACTCCTCACTAGGATACTTTGGCCAAAATTTTACTAAATTAAAACACAGTGATGCATCATCTTCAATTTTACTTGGAGCGGTCAATCCTATCCTGACTCACACTTAGACTTCACAGGTACTTGACTGTACTCAAAAATTTTTCATCATCAAATTAAAAATTTGATAGTCCGACACCAAAGCACAGTGAGTTACTTGCAAGTCATCAAGACAGTCTCAGATCAGAGAGACGCGTATACCCATATCCCATCAGAGCAATCTTTGACAACAGAGTACTCCGAAAATGATCACACTTGATGAAATATACTCCTACAAATCATCCATATGCCATATCTGTGTCACCACATGCCTTGATTAAGAGGACAACCAACCAATATGGCATATAATGACCTACACTCGATACAATTATTATCTTTGTAACAATTGTATCATTTGGTCGCGAGCAGAATTTAAAATCATATGATAAATCCTCCTTTATTATTTTGATAATAGTTCTAAGGACTTCATCATAACATATGAGTTCTATTTAGAAAGATGTATTTCTTATGATGAATCTTATTAGATAATATTTATTATTTTATAATTCATATTCATATATAAAGCACAATCATCTACAATTTAGATGATTAGTTTTAGGACATAATTTTCAACAAGATGAGTCTCAGGTCTGTAGTGTAGGGATATTGAGATGAGGATGCGGATGGTCGTTAGAGAATAATTTATATTGAGCATGACCAACACGAGATCCACATCGATGTCTACTCACTCGTCAGTTTTTTTCTCGATGTTGCAGTTATGTGAGTAATTTTTTGACCTGTGGTGTCATTGGCTATTCGCAGTAAGGCTACTGAGTTTGACTGCACATTCCCTTGGTCCCTAGCCATTTGGATCCTTACTGTGTATGTTGGCTTCAATAGGTTTAAGTTTGCTGTTTGGAGTAGGATGCACCTAGATGGAATCTATCGACCTTGTAGAAAAGAAAAAGTCTTATGCGACTTGCGAGTCTAAATTTAGAAAGTCTTTAGCCAAAGCAAGTGTGAATACTGAAAAAGAGTTTCCACGAGATTCACAATGAACTCGAATCGAGTCAATCTAGCATATAACTGACGATGGGGTCTGATGAGTTCTCCATGACCTCCGTCAAGTCGGGACTCATGATAGAAGGATTGAATTATACGATAACTGCACTTAGAGATTTATACTTTCATTCTACTGGATTGCCACTACATACTGTTAGGTATCACTGGTGGATTGTGAAACTCATCGGATATCATCTTGATGATTGTTGATCCTCAAAGGATAGAATTAAAAATATTTCAATCTATCAAAAAAATTTCGATGATGTTGTGATGGAGATCATAATATATCTCTCTATCAGATAGAATGAAACTTATGGGTCATACATTAAGGGATTTAATATCAAATTTTTTAATTGAGCTTATGAAGTTTCAATTGGATTAGGGTTTATTAAAATTCTAGTAGGTTTATGAGAATCATGCTAGCACATCATTAAATATAATTCTTCTTGGGACTTTGATTTGATCAAGTCCATAGCCTTAAACCTAATCTAAATCTATTTGGATTTAATTGGGCTCTTAATTGTGAGCCCAAGAGAATTGGATTACATCAATGAGTTGGTATAAATTATTTTAACATTATCTCCTAATTATCTCTAAGAGTGCATGTGGAATAGATGGAAAGATGGGAGGTGCCTGCTTCTCTTTTTAGCAAGACCAAGGGATGCCAACACCCTGGATATGGTAAGAGAGGCCCATCTCCTTCTTGTGGATTGGCATGGAGGAGAGAGAGAGGGGCCACACCCCCTCTCATATGGCAAGAAACCCCTAAGGGGTGCCAAGTGTTGGCGCTCCAAACTACCTGCCCTATAGAGATGAGGCGCCCCTTGTACCTACCAAAAAGGATGATTATTTGCCAATTATATTTAATTTTATTAAAAAAAATTAGATTAAAAAAGTAGTGTATTCTTATGAGATAAGCATGTACCTTTTTAAGATAATTAGATTCTTTTTTTGAGTCAGGATAGTACCTATATAAAGAGAATATCTCTAGGGTTTCTAAGTGATAGAATTTTGTGAAACAAAAGGTCTCTCTTTCCCTTCTCCATGCCTCCCCTCTTTCTTCTCTTCTCTTTCATGCCTAAGGGTTTGGCATCCCACTTTCCATATGTCAAAAGTCTGAGGTGATTTTTCATCAAGAGCGAAAAATGAGAAGAAGAAGAAGAAGGCTGTAGATCAAGGAGTTGTCCCACAATATAGATCAAAGAGTTGATCTAAGTTCTAAGGCTAAGATTCTACTTAGAGAAGAAGAATCTACTATAAAGAAATCAGTTCGAGATTGATCTCGATGGATATCCGTAAAGGTCGGATATGTGTGTGGGTGAGCATCTACGAGTCTGTGGTCATCGATAGCGATGAATATCTACCCGCACTAAGGTAATGAGATGCGATCTCATACTTACTTTTAAATTTTTGATTATATGTTTATTTTTCTTCTAGACTTGGATAGGATTAGATTTAATCTAATGCATGTGGAGTTAAAGGGTTTAACCCATTTATTTTTTACTACGTTCAAAAGAGTTTTAAAATATACATATACTGTCTATCCAGTTTTCTAACAGTGGGATCAGAGCCACTAATTTTTTGAAAACACATATGATCTAATTTTTCTATTAGATCTGAAAGTTTTAATGATTTAAAATTAATTTTGTGTTGATATAAGGTTATCCTGGTATAGGGTTTATCCCCAATATTGTAAAGGTTGTCCTAGCACCAGATTGATAGATTTTAAAAATTATTTTTAAAATAATTAAATTAATTTTTAGATTTAAAAATTAGCATATATGATATGTTTAATTTTAAATTTAAATCTAAAATTAGAATGATTAAAAATTTACATCAAACTGATACAAAGTTATCCTAATATAGGATTTCTCCTCTATATTATAAAGGTTATCCTAGTTTGATGTGAATCAATTTTTAAAAAATATTTTTAAAATATTTTAATTATTATTTTAGATTTAATTTTATATATATTTGATATATATAAATTTAATTTTAGATCTAAAATTTAATATATATGTGATGTATATTTAATTTAAATCTAAAACTATATATACATGATATATGATATTAGGTTTAGATCTGAAACAGTTTTAAGATCATAAGTCACTAATTGTATATAATAAAATATAATCTAAAAATTATTTTTAGATCTAAAATTATATTGTTGCATGTGGGTATGGGTTGAATAAATTAGTCTAGTGATTAAACTATAATTAGGATCTAATTGATTAAATCAGGCTAGAACCCATTATCGATCTTGAGTAGTTGATTGAACCTAATCGATGATTGATTAGGATTAGATCAAAGGGGCTCAAAGTCAAGTTTAGTTGTAGTTAGTCACATAGATTCATATTTTGATGTGAGTTGATTGAATCAAGATCGAATTTGGCTCAGTGGTTCGAGCCCGTTTCAATAGGTTAACTGATCGATTCTAATCGACCAATTTGATATTTAAGCTAAGTATTTAGATGGTGATTATTTAATTAGTTCTATTGTCTGATCTGATCAATTTTGATTGATGTCAAAGAAAAGCAACAGAGGGATCCCTACACATCTTAACTTACTTGGCCATCTTGAGAAAAAGATATAAGAGATTCTCCCTTTGACCTTCTTCCTCCACCTCATCTCATCCTAAACATCCTTATTCACCTCCTGAAAGAGTTTGAGTGATATGAAGAAGGAGCTTGATCAACTATCATGAGGAAACTCTATAAGGGAGCCAGCACCCTAGGGAGTTTGTTGAACCTCTGATCGGATCAGAAGCCTCATGTGGATACCTATGGAGGTCGGACGTCTGTATGGCTAGAAGCAACTGATAAGTCCATGGTCATCAGCTATGGTGAAGATCAATTCACACTCAGGTACTGAGTTTTGAACTCAGTTACATTATAAATATAATTTTCTGCATAGATATGATCTATGAAATTATAGATTTCAATTTTTATTTGCATATTTGTTATGTCATCGATCCTTGCTTGGTAGATTTTAGATCAGATCTAATACATGTTAGGTTAATGTGATTGATCTATATATCTTCTGTTGCTTTAGATTTCAAAAAGTTTTGAAATGTATGCATAAAACTACTTGTCCAAACTTATAAAAACTATATAATATTTAGTTCATTGCACTATTTTATTCAGTTGAAAGGAATATTCATGATTGTTTGATTGTTGTTAATCAATACAGTTTCAATGACGACCATATCATTGAAGGAAAAATCATCTTTTTCCTTGTAGGATCTTTCAGATTTCATCAAATCTGGGATGAATAATTTTAAAAAAATTTATCCTACATTTATTTAGATCTAAATCTCTAGATCTAATTTTATTATCTAATATTAATTCTAAAATAAATCTAAAAGTATGAAGAAACATAAAATACCTCAAGGGTAATCTGATTACCCTATAGATGATCGCAGCAATGCCCAAGGTTCAAAAATAGCCACACAGTCGCCTGGCCTCTACCGATATCTACTTGAGTAGGATCTGGATTGTCTTCTCCTTGTAAATCTCTTCTCCAAAAATTAGATCTGGATCTAATCTGGAAGATTTCAAAAGATCTTCTGAAGCTAGAGCAGCAGCTTCTCGACAAATCCCTATAGCCTTCTGTTCAGAGAGCCACACGCTTTGGACAAGCACCAGATGGACGTCCAACTTCTTAGACATGAAGAGGGAGAGAGAGGAGTAGAGGGGATATGGAGAACTAGAGGGAAATCTCATTTTTACTAGATATTGAGTAGATTCTAAACCCTAAGCACAGACAGGGTTTAAATAGACCCTACTGTGCATGCAGTGCCACATCATTCGACCAATCAAAAAATTCAATTAATTTTAAAAAATTATGATTGTGGAGTGATATCATCTAATCATATCAGATAAGAATTTCCTCAATTTCCACCACTGTTGGTGCCAACACTGGATAAGCACAATGAGATTGGCGCCCCACAGTCCAAGTCGATCAAGGGATCAGAGTCCTCATCTCATGGGACTCTATCCTTATCCACTTGGGGTGAACGCCCAATCTAATCTTGGCACCTACTTTGAGGCCTAATTTAGTAGGTGGAACTTCATAAAAACTCTCCAATAATCTCTTGCCAAGTGGCCTTCAGTTTAAGATCCATAAGTCAATGTTTGACCGATGTCCTAAAACAAAAATGGCAGGTGACAGCAATTGGCAGGTGTTATCTTAATTCATCTCATGAATTAAGATAAACTTTTCTAAGCTGGACTGGCTCTAGTCAGACTGAGAGAAATCTTCTCAAGGTTCTCTGGGTGAGTCAAATCACATTTGGCTCATCGAGATGAAAAAGATTACACGAGGAGAAAGTTAGGCTCAATCGTGTGCTAGCACGATTTTCTTGAACCTAATTGGATCTAATCCAATCAATCAAACTGGGCTAGCTCAATTTATGACATCCAGACCTAACTCTTGTTTGTGTGATCCAATTAGGTTCATTTTCATATGGTAATGAGACATGTCGTGATCTCATCATCGACATCATCGAAACTCCTTTCGATAGACCAGAACTCTTCTGATTCAGACAATTAGAATGATCGATCATCAAGATCATTCTAATTGCTCTCAAAATCCACCAGTGACACCTAGCAGTATATAGTGTCAACCCATTAGAAATGAAGACGAATCTCTCAGTGCAGCTACCTGTGTGATTGAGTTCCTCTATCATGAGTCCTAATGAATTAGGATTAAGGTGAACTCGTCAAACCCAACATCAGTCATATGAATCAATCGATCAATCTGAGTCGATGTGAAGCCCCAATGGAAAACTCTTTTTTATTGTTTCACTCTGCCATGGTCATGGGCTTAAAGACTCGATCTTTCGATCATCATAGGACTACTCCTCTCATTACCGAGGTTGATAGATCCCATCTTGGTGCAATCTGGTTCCTACAATGAATATGCTACAGCCAACATACACCTCAGGGTTTCGAATGGTTAGGAGTTCGAGTTATGGTATAGTCAAACTATAACACACTCAAGGTGAACTGTCAATGCACCTCAGATCAAAGAACTAGACACACAACTGCAGCATCGAGCTAGTCATCGACGAGAAGGTAGACTTCCTTATGACTGCTTGATATGGTCACACTCAGTACTCTCATTCTCAATGAATATTTATACTCTCACTTCGGTATCTCCGCACTGTAGACTCAAGACACATCTATCCTAAGGAAGCAATCGTACACCAACCTTTCAGATCGATCACCATCCTCGTGATGATCCTATGGTCAGGAGCTGTTTATGAGTTAGTTATGTAAATTCATACCTTAAATTTTAACTCTTAAAAATATGAATTGATATTCCTACTAACTCAAAGGATGTATCACAGACACAATGTATACAATATGATAGAAGAATAACCCATTTATTGATTTATAGTCAAAATTATAAATTTGCCCTTAGATTTGTACAGGAATGTGTCAGCCAATCTGGCATCTAGGGCACACATCTAACAAACTCCCACTTGATCAAATGCCAATTGACTACATATCTAAGTCCCATCTTCTCAAGGTGGCTTCGATCTTTTGCTGGCCTAATGGCTTTGTCAGCAGGTCTATCATATTGTTTGTGGAGTCGACTCTCTTAACCTCGACATAACCTTTTTCGAGGTAATCATGGATCAGATGAAATCGCTGCTCGATATGCTTGAACTTCTGGTGAGACCTTGGCTCCTTAACTAGGGCTATGGCACCATTATTGTCGCAATAAAGAGGGATGGCATCTGATGACATCACTTCAAGCTCCGTGACAAACTTCTTGTACCAGAATGCCTCCTTCGCAGCTTTCGATGCAGCAATATACTCTGCCTCCATGGTGGAATCTGCAATCACCATCTGCTTGAAACTCTTCCAGCTAACTACACCACCATTGCAAATGAACAGATTCTCAGATGTCGACTTTCGATCATCTATATCAGACATAAAGTCTGAGTCTGTATATCTCTGAATCTGGAGTTCTCCATTCTCAAAGACTAGAAACATATCCTTAGTCCTTCTCATGTACTTAAGGATACATTTCACAGAAGTCCATGCTCTTCGCTTGGATTCGACTGATATCTACTTGTGACACTTACAGCATGGGCTATATCAGGTCGTGTACATAGCATGGCATACATGAGGCTCCCTATTGCCGAAGCATAAGGGATTTTGCTCATGCATTCAATCTCCTCAGGTGTGCTAGGGCACATCTTCTTGGAGAGATGAATGCCATGTCTAAAAGGTACTAAACTCTTTTGGAATTTTTCATGCTAAACCTTTTTAGCACCTCCTCTATGTACATCTTCTGTGAAAGTCCCAGCATCCTATTTGGTCTATCTCTATGGACCTTAATACCCAGTATAAAGGATGCCTCTCCTAGATCTTTCATAGAGAACTCCTTAGACAACCATACTTTGATTGAGGTCAACATGGGAATGTCATTCCCAATTAGGAGGATGTCATCTACGTACAATACGAGGAAGACAACTGCGCTCCCACTGACCTTTTTAAACACACATGGTTCCTCCTCGTTCTTGATGAAACCAAATATTTTGATCATATTATTGAAACGAGTATTCTCGCTCCGAGATGCTTGCTTAAGTCCATAAATGATCTTTGCAACTTGCAAATCTTGTGATCATCATCACTGGATGTGAAACCAAATGGTGTTCCATATAGATATTTTTCTCAAGATGTCCATTTAAGAACGTCATTTTCATGTCCATCTGCCATATTTATAATCGAAATAGGCTGCAACAGCAAGCAATATGCGGATGAATTTTAGCATGGCTACGGGTGAGAAGGTATCCTGATAGTCAATACCTTCGCACTGACTATAACCTTTCGCTACGAGCCTAGCCTTGAATGTCTCTATATTCCCATCTGCACCTATCTTTCTCTTGAATATCCATTTACACCCAATAGGTACAATACCTTCAGGTGAATCTATCAAGGTCCAGATTTGGTTTGAGTGCATCGAGTCAATTTCTGATCTCATTACCTCTAACCATTTCTCAAAGTCGATATCTGATATCGCCTCGTCATAGGTCTTGGGATCATCACCATGAGCCTCATTTTTTATGAGAAATATTTTCTTTATATCCTCTTGTATAGTACCTAAGTACCTTTCAGGAGGATGGAAAACCCTAGTTGATCTACGAGGTGGAAAGGTTTGTTAGGACTAGTTCTGATTGATTTGGTTCCTCAGATTCTTTAGCTTGTTGCTCTTGGGAGACATTCTTCTTGAGCTTAATTATTCTTCCGATACCACCATCTTGAATAAACTATTTTTCAAGAAAAATAGTATTTCGACTCACAATCATATTGTGGTCTTTCAGAATATAGAAATAGTATCCTAATGACTCTTTAAGATATTCTATGAATCGAGCTCTAAAAGACCTGAACTCTAACTTGTCCGCCTGCTGTCTCTTGACATGAGCCAGACATCCCCAAATTCTGAGATGATTCAGACTTGGCTTCTTACCACGCCATATCTCATATGGTGTGATAAGAACGGTTTTAGATAGAACCTTATTCAATACATATATTGCTGTTATGAGACAATGTCTCCAAAGAAACTCAGGGAGGTCCGTGAAGCTCATCATGGAACGGACCATATCTAATAGGATCCAATTTTTCTATTCTGAAACCCCATTGAGTTGTGACGTTCCAGTGGAGTCCATTGAGAGACTATGCCATTATCCTTAAGATAGTCTAGAAACTCCCGACTAAGGTATTCGCCTTCTCAATCTGATCGAAGAACCTTAATGGGCTTTCTTGTTTGTTTTTCTACCTCATGTCTGAATTCTTTGAACTTTTCAAAGGCTTCAGACTTGTGTTTTATTAGAAATACATACCCGTACCTAGACATATCATCAGTGAAGGTAATGAAGTAGACATAGTTGCCTCTAGCCGGCACATCAAATGGGCCGCACACATCCATATGTACTAAGGCAAGTAGGTCTGTGGCCCTTTTCTCATGTCCCACAAAAGAGAGCTTGATTATTTTGCCTTGAAGGCATGATTTACAAACTGGATATGACTCGAAAGTCAACAAACTCAATAGTCTGAATTTCTCCAATTTGTTAACCCTGTCTTCCGCTATATGACCTAGTCTTAGGTGCCACAGATACCTATCATTTAGACTATCTCTAGGCCTTTTAATTCCTATGGCATTCACATTTTGCTTGATATGAAATACAGATACATCAATATGTAGCTGATAGAGATCATTAATAAGAAAACTATTTGCAACTTTATTATTTTCATAAAATATATTACAATGATCCTTATGAAAGCTAATCACATAGCCTTCTTGTGCTAAACATGAAATAAAAATTAAATTCCTGCTTGCTGCAGGCACATAATAATAGTCTCTAAGAACTAAATCTAATCCTAACAGTAATCGCAAAGGGTAGATTTTCACGACCACAACAGCAACTCTTACTTCATTTCTGACACATAGGATCATCTCCCTATCCCTCAGCCTTCTGCTCTCCTCAAGATCCTGCATAGAAGTGCACAAATAAGCACTAGAACCAGAGTCAAGCACCCAACTAGATGCAAAAAAATCGTAAGATTAGATTCTAAAATGAGCATACCTCCAGAAGGACCATCCTTCTTGTTCTTCAGGGTGGCCAGGTACTGAGGACAGTTCTGCTTCCAATGACCGTCTGATTGGAAGTGGAAATATTTTTCTTTTCAACAGCTTTCTTCTTCAGTTCTGTCTTCTTCTTCTTCCATCCACCTTCTACTTCTTCACAGACTTCTTTTTCTTTCCAAAATACTTTCTCTTGGAAGAAGTTCGCTTTACAGTAAGAACTGAGCCTTTTGAACCCTTCATAGAAAGCTCAGCCGTAACTAGCATGTTCATTAACTCGGCCAAGGTACACTGTATCTTATGCATATGGAAGTTCATGATGAACTGACCATATGCATCAGACAAGGATTGAAGGATCACATCAGTCTGAAATTTCTTGTCTAAGATGACACCGAGCTTCTCAAGCTCCTCAAAATCTTTGATCATTGTCAAATAATGATCTTGGACTGACTACCCATCAGTATTTTAGCCTTAAAAAGTCTTTGACAGACTTGATACTTGGCTGCGCAACTTTGTTCACTAAACAACTCTTGTAGGTGAGCCAACATTTGACGGATAGTCATAATATTCTCATGTTGGTGCTGCAAGTCATCAGATATTGCACCCAACATGTAGTACCTTACTTTGTTATCATCATTCGTCTACTTTTTCAGAGATGCTCTCTGTTCAGCAGTCGGACGTGCTGGCATGGCAGGTGGATCCTGGTCCAAGACATGGGTCAATTTTTTGGAACCCAGAATAATTCTATAGTTTCTTAACCAGTCTTGAAATTGGGTCCAATCAATCTGTGGGTGTCTAGTATTTTGGTCAGGGGGTTGGATGTAGACATATTTTCTGTAGAGAGTCAAAAGTTTCTAGTTAGATTTTATAATCAGACTTAACCAATTTATTTAGGATTTTATTTTCAAACAAATTAGGCTCCCACTATTTTCTTAATCCCTATACTCCCTAGGTAGAGATGTGAAAATCTCCATGATTAGTGATTTCTAGTGGGTGGTGCGGTCTCACCGACTGGCTCATCACCTCACCTAACAGTTATTGGTAATGGGTCAACCGATAAGTGGACAACTCTTGTCCAATGATTCTCTAATCATGGTGCACCCAAAACTTGATCTCTAATTCATGAAGCTCACCGTGTCCAGAATATTGCTCCAATCCTTAGTTAAGTCAAACCCACCATTTGTACGAACTAGATTCCTGATTGGGTCCCTCACCGTATCTAAAATATTGAGCCCAATCCATCCTCTAATTCGTAGCATCCAATGCCTAATGGACATGGTTGCATCTTTCCTATGCAACTGAGCCACTGTATCCAGCCGAGAACAATCAATCCCGGGAAGGGTCCGCACATCCACAATGGTAGAAGACTTTAGACTTAATATTTTTTAGGGAGATTTGATTTAGATCTCATTAAACTTGGCTTGACATAGTCATAACAATTATGACTAACTTAGTGGCATGGGTTAGCTCGAATTGTTAGCCACCTCAAATCAGAACTGGATCGACACATATGGTCAGGTAAGTGAGATCGGTGGAAGGATATGCCATTAACTCGATAAGAACGTATTCAAGTCGAGTAGCTCCTAATTAAAAATCAATCGATCGCATCTGCCCAACTTATTTTAGACACCAAATTATCAAACCAGAACTAATTGGGTTAGCCTACAATCCAGGCTCTAACCACTGAGTCAAATTAGATCTTAACTTGATCGAGTCACATATGAATGTGATTCGATCTTGACCTAACTTAATCCTATTAGGCTGGTCAATTATTAGCTTTCATGATCCACCTAACCAATTTTTGATTCGGTTTGTTCAATCGCTAGACCTAATTAAGCTACCCAAGTCCGAACCCAATTTTATGAAAATGATTTAGATCTGAAATTCTTAATTTTAGATCTAATTTAATTTCATAAGCTTAATTCATTAATTAAATCTTGGGTTCATAAATAAATATATAAAATAAATCTAGGATTTTAGGATCTGAAATTTTGCGAAAAGTAAGTTTTGATTTCTGATTAAGGATGAATGCGCAGCACCCCTACACGTTAAAAAATACCATTGAATGGGAGGAGAGGGCCTTTAAATCTTACTTTATTCTTATGACCAGATGGCCATAAGGAACACCTTAATCAGAAATATAAATTTAACTATAAAACTAGTTAGATCTAAATTTATATATCACATATACAATTTAAGATCTAACTAATACATGCTTTGCATACATCTCATGTATTAAAATCTGATCTAATTAGCATACTTTCAGATTTGATACATCACATGTAATATCTAAAAAATAAAATTTTAAATTTAACTATTCAACATAAAATTTATTCTGATATTTACTAGAACAAATCTACAACTAGTCTAGACATGCAACAGATCAATCTTATGTATTATCCAAATTTTTATTTTTATTTTTAATCTGAATATAAATTTATATCATCAAAAATAGAGAATAAATTAGATCTAAATTATATTTTAATCTTATTAAAATATAAACTTACAAGACTATTATAGATCAAACTATTCCTAGTCTAGTCATGCATCTCATGCATGTTAGATCTTCTCAGATTTAATTTTAAATATTTTGATTTCAGATCTTATCACATCTGATGTGACATCTGAAATCTTTAATATCAGATAAATTAAAATTAAAATCAGATCTAAATTAGATCTGAAACTGAGCCATCAACCTGGCTCTGATACCAGTTGAAAGAAAAACATCTTTTTCCTTGTAGGATCTTCCAGATTTCATCAAATCTGAAGTGAAATAATTTTAAAAAAAAATTATCCTACATTTATTTTAGATCTAAATCTTTAGATCTAATTTTATTATCTGATATTAATTCTAAAATAAATCTAAAAGTATGAGGAAACATGAAATACCTCAAAGGTAATCTGATTACCCTGTAGATGAACGCAGCAATGCCCGAGGTTCAAAATAGCCATGCAGTCATCTGGCCTCTACTGGTATCTACTCAATAGGATCTAGATTGTCTTCTTCTTGTAAATCTTTGCTTCAAAAACTAGATCTGAATCTGATCTGAAAGATCTTCAAAAGATCTTTTGAAGCTGGAGCAGCAGCTTCTCGACAAATTCCTACTGCCTTCTGTTCAGAGAGCCACCACTCTTGGACAAGAACCAAATGGATGTCCAACTTCTTGGACATGAAGAGGGGAGAGAGAGGAGCAGAGGGGATATAGAGAAGTAGAGGAAATCTCATTTTTCCTAGGTATTGAGCAGATTGTAAACCCTAGGTGCAGACAGGGTTTAAATAGACCCTGCTGTGCCATACAGTGCCACATCATTCGATCAATCAAAAAATTCTAATTAATTCTAAAAAAATTTTGATTGGTGGAGTGATGTCATATGATCATATCAGATAAGAATTCCCTCAATTTCCACCACATATACAAATATATATATATATATATATATTTGGAGCACGATCTTGGCTCCTCCCACAGACCTTGGATGCAGCAAACCACAACGAAAAATCTGGAGACTTCTAGACTCGATCGAAGGCCCTTGACTAAATCAGCCTGGTTGCTGTCTTCTTCGTCAGCCTTTCGTTCTAGATGAAGAAGCCTCTAAGATCACCTCTAAAAAATTAAGATCTGGTACCCAACTAGATCAGGCCTGGACCGAGGTCTTTTAATTTGTAGATCTCAATCAGGCATTCTAGATAGGAAGAAGGTAGATAGAACCAACCTTGCGATATGTCCTGCTGCAGCCTTTCCTGTAGATCTGTTGATGGAGATCTCATCCGTGCCACAAACGACCTCAAATCAACTCCAGATATAAAAAAAAATTGTACCAACCTCGTAGCAAAGATTTCAAGTCCTGGACCTGATGTTTGGGTGGCTGCAAGAGAGGGGAGGCAATATGGTTGGTGGCACAAGGGGGAGGGGCTCAAAACCCTAGCGCCTCCCCTGCTTTTCCTGCCTTCTATGGACCTGGCGGCAAGAAACCTAGGGTTTCTTGCTCCTGGGCATGGAGAATAGCTGAAGAGAGAGGAAGAAGAGAGAGAGACTTGGGAGAAAGAGTTTTCGTATTCCTTGACTTAATCAAACCTATACAGTGCATGTATATATAAATACAGGGTCAAGTGACCCAAACAAACTCCCTTGACCAACTCTATGGGAGATTAGGTTAACCCAAGCCCATGTACACCATGACTCGACCTAATCTCACCTATCCTGGGCCAGACCTGGCCCATAAAGAGTTGGTCCCTTGAGGCCCACATAACCTAGACCTCAAGAACCGAAAGGCCCACAGCCTTTCAACTTAGGGCCCAACTAGCCCTAGAGCCTCCATGAAGCCTCATGAATGATGGACCTTGGCCTTAGCCTTGGTCCCCTGGCCTTGGGCACACCACCTGGATCACAACAATCTCCACCTTGGTGTCCCAAGGCCTCAATCAGCTCCACTCTGTCCATCAGCCGAATCAGCTCAACACATCTCTGAAAGCTGTCCCATGGAAGTACCTTCGTAAGTGCATCACTGGGTTCTTCTTGGTGTGTACCTTTACCAGCTCCACCTTGCCATCCTCCACAAGCTCCCTGATCCGATGATATCGAATGTCGATGTGCTTTGTCCTTGCATGATAGACTGAGTTCTATACTAATAGAAGTGCACTCTGCTGTCACAGTGCACTCTAATGGCCTCCTGAGTAAGCCCATCTCCGTCAACAAACCTTCAGCCAAATTGCCTCCTTAGCTGCTTCTGTCAGCCCGATGTACTCCCCTCTGTAGTGGATAGGGCCGTGATAGGCTGCAGACTCGATCTCAAGAAATAGGACCTCCATACAGGCTAAAGATGAAGCCTGTCGTAGACCTCCGGGTATCCACATCTCCATCGAAGTCTGCATCTACATAACTCAATCAGCCCCTGAGCCCCCTGGACATGTCAGAGTATCCCACTGCACCTCCTCACTGTTCGTAGCAGATGCAACTCCAACTGAACCCGTCAGGTATCTGAATATCCACTTCAGAGCTCTCCAGTGCTCCTTGCCAGGCTGCGCCATGAACCTGCTAACCTGACTCACTGCATGAGCGATGTCTGACCTACAACAGACCATCGCATACATCAAGCTCCCAACTCCTGAAGCATAAGGAACCGTCTCCATCTCCTGAGCCTCCAACTCAGTCTGTGGTGCCATGATCTTCGAGAGTCTGAAGTGACCGGCAAGTGGCAGCTCCACCGCTTTACTCCCTTCATCCCGAACCTCTCTAAGACCTTCTGTATGTAGCCCCCCTGAGATAGATGCAGCACCCTCCGGGCTCGGTCTCTGAAAATCTCCATGTCTAGGATCTTTCTTGCAGGGCCCAAATCCTTCATCTCAAACTCCCAAGATAAGGATGCCTTCAGATCCTGCAGAACCTTCCTACTCTTGCATGCTATAAGTATGTCATCCACATACAAGAGTAGGAACACCCTAGAACCATCCTCAAGAGACTGAACATAAACACAGGGATCAAACTCGCACCTGAAAAGTCCAATGCTGCGCACATAGGAGTCGAACCGCTTGTACCATTGCCTCGTGACTGCTTCAGCCCGTACAGCGACTTCTGCAACAAACAAACATTTTCCTCTGATCCTGGATCCCTGAAATCGGGTGGCTGCTCTATGTAAATCCTCTCCTCCAAATGCCCATGGAGGAACGCCATCTTGACATCCATCTGCTCTAGCTCTAAATCCTGAGCTGCTACAATGCTCAGCAACACTCTGATGGAAGTATGTCTGACGACGGGAGAGAAGACCTCACTGAAGTCAATGCCTTCCTTCTGGGAGTATCCCTTGGCCACTAACCTCACCTTGAATCTGATACCTCCCTGCTCTGAAGGTCCTTCCTTGCGACTGTAGACCCATTTGCAGCCAATGGGCCTCTTCCCCTGTGGCAACTGCACCAATCGCCACGTCTGGTTCTGGTGGAGAGACTGCATCTCCTCGGACATCGCCTGGACCCACCACTCTCTGTCCTGGCTCTCAATAACCTTCTGATACGTATATGGGTCTCCATTCGCTATCACCAGGGTATATGATAGCGTCTCCTCGAAGCCATATCGGTCCGGTTGCCTGATGGTCCTCTTGGGCTTGTGTAGGGCAACACCGATATCAGTCCTCGATCCAGCTCGCTCCTGCTGGACCTCTTCGCCTTGATCATTTGTCCGAGTCCTCTCCACCTGTGGAGACACCTTAGGTAGGTGCTCCACCTGAATGTCATATCCTCCAGTAGTACCTGCAAGAGGCAAAATCAAAGAGGTAAGCTGTCCAGCAGTGCCCTGCTGGACCTCCTGCTGCTCCTCCATGCCTGCTCGCCTCCGTAGGACTGACTCCTCATCAAAAGTCACATTCCGACTAATGATGACCTTCTTTTCCAAGGGATCCCACAGCCTGTATCCCTTAACTCCTCGCAGATAGCCTAGAAATACCATCTTACGTGATCTGGCGTCTAGCTTGCTCCGCTCACCAGCTCCAATGTGTACATAAGCCGTGCACCCAAATACTCGTAGATGGCCCAGCCCAACTGTCCTCCCAGACCACACCTCCTCTGGAAGCCTGCCATCCAACCTGGTGTGAGGTGACCGATTAACCAAGTAACCCGCTGCATCAACTGTGTCAACCCAGAACGCCTTTGGAAGCCTTGCCTGCAGTCTCATGCATCGTGCCTTTTCCAGAAGTATTCTGTTCATCCTCTCAGCCACTCCATTTTGCTGTGGGTCTCCTTAACTGAGAAGTGTCTCCTGATCCCACACTCCTCACAATAATCCTGGAACTCTCTGCTGGTGTACTCTCCGCCATTGTCTGACCTCAGATACTTCACGCTCCTCTCCTGCTCCTTCTCCACCTCAGCTCTCCAGATCTTGAACTTGGTGAAGATCTCAGACTTCTCTCTCATGAAGTAAATCCAGAGTTTCCTTGAGAAATCATCAATCAGGGTCATGAAGTATCTGGCCCCATTCCTAGCTGAAACTGGGGCTGGTCCCCACACATCCGTGTGTACTAACTCCAGAGGGCTGCACTGCGGGTTGTACTGATGTTGAACTGAACTCTCCTCTGCTTTTCCATCTGGCAATGCTCACAGATCTCTCCTGTAGCACCATCCTCCAGATCAGAGATGAGTCCTCTCCTGCTCAACTCCCTCAGCCCTTGTCACCTATGTGGCCTAGGCGGTAGTGCCACATCCTATAAGCCCCCTGCTGGTCCTGTGCTGTAGCTGCTGCATCAGACTCTCCAGTCACCACAGATCCCTCCATGTGATAGAGATTATTGTCCAACCTCCTGCCTCTCATCACCACCATAGCTCCATTGGAGATGTTTAATACTCCGCTTCTAGCCCTACTGCTGAAGCTGTATCCACTGCACTCCAAGTAGCCTAATGACACCAGATTCTTTTCCAGCTCCGAGACGTGCTTTACATTTGTCAATGTCCTCACAATCCCATCAAACATCCTCACCCTGATTGTCCCTATCCCAGCCATCTTGCAAGGATGATTGTCGCCTAGAGTCACTGATCCCTCATCTGTCTTGGTGTATGTCGCAAACCAAGACCTGTGTGGTGTGTAGTGATGTGAGCACACAGAGTCTAGTGTCCACTCCTCTGTGTAATGCCTGTGACCATCTGATACCACAAGTAGATCATCCTCCACCTGCTGCCCAGCAACTGCACTCACTGATTCTGAGCTACTTCTTTCTCCCTTCTTGCTCTTCCATAGTGGACATTCTCGCTTGAAGTGTCCGAACTCGTTGCACTTGAAGCATTTCATCTCTTTCTTTCCCTTCCTAGACTTGGACTGCCCCCTGGACTTGCTTCTGCCTCTGCCTCTACCTGTCCTCTCCCCTACTGCCAAACCCTCCTAGGGAGCCCGATCTCTGGTCAACTTTTTCCTTTGCTCATTAGATCTCAACACCGAGACCATGTCCTCATATTCCAAAGTCTCCTTGCCGTAGAGCAATGTAGTCACCAAAGAGTCATATGATCCTTGCAGCGAACATAAAAGCAACAGGACTTGTCCTCCTCATCCAGCTTCACCCTGATATTCATCAACTCCATGCACAACTGGTCGAACCTCTGAATGTGGCCAATCACATCAGATCCCTCCTGCATCTGAAGACTGTACAACCTCTTCTTCAGCATTAGCTTGTTGCACATATTCTTCCTCATATATATGGTGTGCAACTTCGACCAAAGGCCCTTCGGGGTCTTTTCTTCCAGCACCGAATACAACGCCGCATCCGCCAAACATCCTCTGATCACCGAGCATGCTTTCTTCTCCAACGATGCCCACTGTCTATCTGTCATTCCTTCAGGCTTCTCATCCAAAGCCTGATCCAGATCTGCTTGCACCAGAAGATCCTCCACCCGGATTTTTCACATGAAAAAATTTTTTTTGCCATCAAACTTCTCGAAATCGACCTTCATATTGCTGCCCATGACTGGATCCAAGCCAAATAAGTAATATAAAATCAAGAAGTGTAAAATATACCTTGATGGTACCTTGCTGAAAATTTTCAGCACTTAGGATCTTTAACTTCTCATGCTTGGAACCGCTTCCTCACCAACGTGGCTCTGATACCAACTATTGGAGCACGATCCTGGCTCCTCCACGGACCTTGGGTGCAGCAGAACAAGCAACGAACAAATCTGGAGACTTCTGGACTCGATCGAAGGCCCTTGACGAAATCAACCTGGTTGCTGTCTTCTTCGTCAACCTTTCATTTCAGATGAAGAACGCCTCTAAGATCACCTCTAAAAAATCCAAGATTTGGTACCCAACCAGATCAGGCCTGGACCGAGGTCTTTCAATTCATAAATCTCAAATCAGAGTATCTAGATAGGAAAGAAGGTAGATAGAACCAAACCTTACAGATCTGTCCTGCTGCAGCCTTTCCTGTAGTCTGTTGATGGAGATCTCACCGACCTCAAACGACCTCAGATCAACTTCAGATCTGAGAAAACTTGTACCAACCTCGTAGCAAGAGATTTCAAATCTTGGACCTGATATTTGGGTGGCTGTAAGAGAGGAAGAGGCAATATGGTTGGCGGCACAAAGGGGGAGGGGCTCAAAACCCTAGCGCCTCCCCTGCTTTTCCTGCCTTCTATGGACCTGACGGCAATAAACCCTAGGGTTTCTTGCTCCTGGGGTGTAGAGAATAGCTGAAGAGAGAGGGAAAGAGAGAGAGAGACTTGGGAGAAAGGGTTTTCGTATTCTTGGCTTAATCAAACCTATACAGTACGTGTATATATAAACACAGGGTCAAGTGACCCAAAACTAAAACTCCCTTGACCAACTCTATGGGAGATTAGGTTAACCCAAGTCCATATACACCTATGACTCGACCTAATCTTACCTATCCTGGGTCCAGACCTGGCCCATAAAGAGTTGGTCCCTTGAGGCCCACATAACCTAGACCTCAAGAACCCGAAAGGCCCACATCCTTTCAACCTAGGGCCCAACTATCCCTAGAGCCTCCATGAAGCCCTCATGAATGATGGACCTTGGCCTTAGTCTTGGTCCCTTGGGCCTTGGGCACACCACTTGGATCACAACAATATATATATATATATATATATATATATATATAATAATATATATATATATATATTATATATATATATATATATATATATATAGTGGTGGAGAGAGGGACTTGATTCAAAAATAAATATGACATTAAAATTAAAGATCCGTGCTATTGATGCGGATCTATGCCATTGAAGGAAATTATAAAAATTGAAAGATAGACATTTTTATAACCTCCATCCTATGCATCAGGTGTTTCATGTTATACTTATGTATTATAATATGTGATAAAGCATTTAAATTAAAAATCAACTTCGTGATTACTTTCTATCCATGTTGAAATATATAAATTAAAAGTCAATAGTTTTTAATGTTTATATTATTGTGAAACATGATCTATATTATTTTAATCATTTAGTTTTGTGTTTATATAATATTAAATTAGAAATCATAATTTATGATTTTTAATTTGTAGGTATCTCTGATGGTATAGATTACAATCAATTATGTCAATCTTTGGAATAAATATCCTCATATTAATTTAAAATTAAGAGAAGTAGATTCTCTCTCTCTCTCTCTCTCTCTCTCTCTCTCTCTCTCTCTCTATATATATATATATATATATATATATATATATATATATATATATATATATATATATATATATATAATTTATAGAAAAGTCAAAAGCTATTTATCAAGATCTAGAAGACTCCAAAGCAAAGCATGACTATCAGAATTCTAACAAAATAAATAAATAAAAAGCCATGCTATCAAAAAAAAAAATTCTTCTTTATTGGGACATTGACAATAGAATTCTTGACCACCCAAACACCAGTAGCATTATCCAATATATATATATATATATATAGAGAGAGAGAGAGAGGAGAGAGAGAGAGAGAGAGAGACTCCAAAATAAATAAGGCATTAAAATTGAAGATCCACGCTTTTGATAAGGATTTATGCCACTGAAAGAAATTCTAAAAATTGAAAGATAGGTATTTTTATAACCTCCATCCTAGGCATCAGGTGGTTCATATCATACTTATATATTATAATACATGATGAAGTATTTAAATTAAAAATCAACTTTCATGATTATTTTCTATCCATGTTAAAATATATAAATTAAAAGTCAATAGATTTTACTTTTTAGATTATAGCAAAACATGATCTATATTTTTTTAATCATTCAGTTTTGTGTTTACATAATTTTAGATTAGAAACCATAATATGTGATTTTTAATTGGTGGGCATCTCTGATGGTATATATTACAATTAATCATGTCAATTTTTGAAATGAATATCTTCTTATTAGTTTAAAATTGAGAGAAAATAGATATCCTCTCTCTCTTTATATATATATTTTTTATAAAATATTCAAAAACTATTTATAAAGATCGAGAGGACCTCCAAAGCAGAACTATCACGATTCTATCAAAATAAATAAATAAATAAATAAGTATCAAAACATTATTTTTCTTTCTTCGTCGAGACGTTGACAACAGAAATCTCGACCACCCAAACACCACCAGCATTATCCAAGTATAACTCTAATCCTTTGAACCGGAATCTTGGTTACCGCTTTTATTTACTAATAGTCATACAGCAGCAGCCAAAGCCTATCAACTTGTTGACTGGTATCTTCATTTCAAGAACTCAAGCCGGAGACCACCCACCTTCACCTTTCCCTTCCTCGGAACCAGCGTGACGAGCACACTATCGTCTGCCTCGGCCCCAAGGTCCTCCAGCAAGTCCGTTATCCCCAGCCGCAGCGCCGTCCTCACCTTCTTCTCCTTCTTGCTGTGACTGTTTTTGTGAGGCACGTTGACGAAGCTCCCGGCAAACTCAGTTGACCCGGGGTCAACCCCGTCCTCCTCCGGCGTGTTAATGTACACGGCGAACTTGATGAACATGTCGCGGTCGAACTCGATCCCCTCGACCACCAGGACCTCCTCCTCGTCCTCTTTCTCCTTCCTGCTCCTCGACACCTTGGGCCGCCTCACCGTCGCACTCACTGACGAGTCCAAGGTCACCGGGAACGTCGCCTCTGTGACCGCTCGTAGTGATCTTGCCCCCTTCTTCGCTGCCGCAGTACCCTTGGGAGTGGGTCGAGTTTTCAGCCAAGGGATCTCGACATCTTGGTAGGTGTAGCGGAGCCCCTGAGTATCCAGACAATTTTTAACTTTGACTCGAACTAGGTCGGCGTTCTCGTCGTAGAAGAGAAAGGAGGAATTTAGCCAGTCCTTGTCTTCGAAGTCCTTGTGCTTTCCACCGAGCATCTTCCACACATTCCACATGCGATCGACGTTGGAGTGGTGGGCATAGAAGATGGAATCACGAGCAGCTGAGTAAAGCGTGCCCATGTCCTCTCCATTTGGCTGGTTCCTATCACCAGTCCATACATGGACGGTGCCGTGCGGCACGTTCTCGAGCGAGCCTGCGCCAGGATTTGGCTGGTCCCCAGCGCGGTAGGGGGATCCCATGAACAGTTGTGCTGTCTTCCCATTAGTGATCACTTGGCGATACATTATCTTTAAGTTGTAGTCGATTTGCTGGTCGTAGGTGAAGGATGGGTCCTGCCCATTGAAGTCGAGGTCGATGAGGTACGGTGGCTGGTGCTTGGCGTCACGAAGCTTGTTATACAGCGACGAAGAAGGGTCGGTATAGATGGAAGGCATTTGCATGCCAGCGGGTGCATCCCAATTCCAGAAGGGAAGCGCGAAGGTCTCGTCGCCAATGAGCTTGCCGAGTATTTTCTCATGGAAGTAGAGGTAGAACCGGTGCCAGGGGAAAAAGATCCAGGAATTGTGGACCTGGAGCTCGATGTCAGGGAAGCCGATCTGGTCGTAGGAGCCATCACAGTAGGCGCAGTGGACGTTAGCCTGTTGGGTGAAGTTACGTGGGTCGTCGGCCGGCAAGGCCTTCATGAGCTCCACGGCCTTGGCATACTTTGCCAAGTACTCTGAGTCAACTAAGTGGGCAGCAGAGCGGATGCGAAGGGGGTCGGAGCGTGGCGGGAGCTTGAAGTCGATGATTTTGGAGGTGGATGGTGGGCAGCAGTCAGTAGGTGTTGCGCCGGACGGGAGGTCAGCGGGGCCACATTTGGAGACGTCAGGGGCTTCAATGGGGAGTCCGAGGGCCTTGCGGTTGACTCCAAGTCCGGTGGCAGCTCCATAGAGCCCACCAAGGCCGATGAGCATATCACGGCGGTCGAGCTTGCCTGAAGATCCTATGGCCTCCGTGGTGGGCATGGGCTTCTCATGTTCATTCCTTGTTGCTTTGCATGAGATTCTGGGATGGACGTGAGATTTCTTGGAGGAAAGAGGGACCCGACGCCTCTGTCGATAGAAGGGGCATGCAAAGGAGCTAGGGCAGGTGGAGAGGGAGGAGGTAGATAAATTTGGTTGAGGGAGGCTTGCCATTGGGAATTTCTAGTTCTAACACTTGCAATAACGAAGGGAAGTATGTGGTCGATTTATAGCGTGGAACTGAGGCACGTGTTAGACTTTGATTCGTTCGAGTTCCGTAAGTTCAGTGTTCTAAAAGTAGTTTTTGTTCACTAAAAATGCACTAAAAAATCGTGAGAGAAAGTTGTTTTCTGAAAGATACATTTGTTCAAAAAGCCTTTGTCCGTGGAAGGAGCATGAAAGGAGCTAGTGGGGGTGGAGAGGGACGTAGATCAATTTGATTCGGGGAGGGTTGCCATAATTACTTGGTAATTTCATTTTCTAGCACGTGCATGGACAAGGAGAAGCCTGCGATAGATTTGTAGTTGGGTGATTCTTTAAGCCACGTGTTAGCACCTTTTTTGTTTTTTTTTTGTGTTTCGTAAGATTTTAGCGCTGGCTCGAAAACGTAGTTTTGACCAAAGATGTGCGAAAAGGAGCACGTGAGCTTGCAGAGGTCTGTATTTATAAAAAAGAGACAAAAAAATAAAAAAAAAGTTTTTTTCTCCCTGTCGTATCTTATGGGTGGAAATATGGTCCCGACGCGAAGATATGGTTAGCATCCAACCATGACCGACCCATACATCGGCCATTATCCCATTCATGGATCATCGATCTATGTATAAGTTTCTGATTTCATTATTAGCATTTTCATTTCTGAGCTATCCATTCGCAATTGGTCCGCTGACTCCAGCATAGACGGCCGACTCAATCTCCATACATATCATGTTGTCAATCTACATATTAGCCGTCACTCTCATCATTAAAACGATCTTTAAGCATCAAATATTGATCTAGATTTTAAGTTCCAACCCCCACGTCGCGCTCCAACCAAGACATCAAATGTTGATTCTTATCTTCAACAGTACATATGACGAGCTATACTCTCTCCGACCTCTATTTTGATCATTATATTTGGAAAGATTGACAAAAAAACCCCATATAATCTCATCTAATTAGCTAACTAGAAGCAGCTAGCTATAGGTCAAATAAGACAGCTATAATCACTCAATACCAAGAAACCAGACCTAAGATCTTGGGATAGCATATCTAAAGGAGTCGGAACAGCTTCCAATTTTTCTCTCCCATGGCTCTCTCCGCTATAAGTAGAAATAATCGGGGACCCCCAAGGTATAGAATTCTCTCACATGCTCCTTCCATTTGTTCTATCGATTTCTAACTTCAGATCAGAGAATCTCTGCTGGAGCCAACTTCAGTCAGAGAATTATTTTGTAGGTCTGATCACCATCATCTTAGTAGAATGCTGTCTTACTTCAGCTAATCCGGCCCAAACTAGTCGAAGATCTGCAGCAACAGTTGGTGTTAGAGGAAGAGCCAAACTCATTTTTAAGAAGAAGCATGATGAATACATTATATATGACATAAGTATTAAAACTTATGCTATTTAACCTTTATTATTTTGTAATTGATATTTTTTATTTTTTTTATAAAATTAATTAATTATCAAGACTGTAATTCTACACCAAGTCCAATATGTGCAAATAAAGTCCAAGATGAAATTTCAAGTTTAAAACACAAGCCCATTATGCGGTGGAACTAGTGAATATGTGAAAGACCTCTTACGCAGCTCACAGAGAATGGAATTTTCTGCGATACTCAAAAAGTATCGCAGAGTGCTGTTGGAACATCCATCAAAAAAAGATGATTATATGATATTTATCTAAACTATTTAAATATCTTTAGAATATTTTTTAAGCACCATAGAGAATTTTTTCTCCAGCTCACAGCTCTCTTTATGTGGTTCATGATGAACCATGCAGAGGCCGGTCCATGGTGGACCACATGGGAAAAGGATACATGCTTCAATGTGTACACGCAAGCCGGGACTTGGGAAATAAATATGGCTGGGCGTGAGTGGAGCACGGTGTGGATCCACAAGACTGGGCGCGCAACAGGTCCAGGTGCGACCAGCGAAAGCGGCGTGCGGGTTCGATGCAGGTGCATGGCCGTGCGCGTAAACACGGAAGGAAAGGAGCGGATGCGGTACATGGGAGCAAATGCAGCAAGGACGAATGCACGAGGAATCAAATGGCCGCTTTTGGAATTTCTTTTAGAGACACCCATCCAACCCTCCATTACTTATAAAAGCAAATCCTAAATACTCAAAAATCCTTTTCTTTAATCTCACATCTAGACAATAAAATATCTTCATCCCTCCTAACATCTGTAAAAAAGCTCTTGCACCCCCATCTTAAAGATCACCGAAGGAATCGTTCTAGAGCTTTGCATAGAGAAAGAGGAAAGGATTACTCCATGAGCAACTAGGCTAGCAATATTGGGAAAAAAGAAAAAATTTGTAACCATACACAGTGGATTCTATTATTCTAAACATTTCTTTTATATATACAATAAAGATTATATTTTTTATTATTAAATTATCATGAGTTCTTTATTTGCTCTCTTATATGTTTTTTTTATGCTTTCTTGCTAGATTAATATTAGGAACAACTCTTACTTTCTGGAGACGTACCGTGATCTATGGATACGGAACATGCCGAGAAAAGAAGAGTTGCTTATCTAGTACTTTCCGGAGATATGCTGTGATCTATAGGTACGGGGCGTATCATGGAAAGACGGGTATTTTTCTAAGATTAACTATAATTATTTTAAGAGATACCACTCTATTTAGTGCAAAATTAATTCATAACCCCCAAGATCTTTATTTTCTAATTTCTCCAATTTTGGGATAGTTTGTTTTGTAAGTCAAAACAAATATTCTCTCTTTTATTTCACAATCACAACTTAGCCTTAAGTCCCTGAGGATACGATTTCGACTCATCCTACCTACGTAATAAGTAGAGTTATTTTTGGTACTATCAACGATTATGCATCAAATTTTGGTACCATTGTCGAAAATTTCTTGCTTTTCAATTTTTATTCCTTGCTTTACTGCTTTTCAATTTTTATTTCTTGCTTTAAATTATTTTTTTATATAATAGATTTATTGCTTTCTAGCTAGATTATCTTATTTGTATAATTAAAAAAATATCTTATTTTGTGTAAGTAATTTACTGCTTTATAATCTTAGAATTTTTTTATTTTTTATAATTTAATTTATTATTTTTTATAGCTTAATGATTTATTACTTTTTAGACTTAACCATTTAATTTTTTTTTTTGCAAAACCAAAAGAATCAAAAACAGAAAAAGATATATATAAAAAGACAACCATAAACCCTAAAAAAAAAATCCACTGATATTTTATAACACTTAAATAATATAGTATAACCAAAAATATAAAAATTTCTAATTTGATTGGATACCTTGTTTCTTTGTATTGCATCTCTATAATTAGCTTTAAGGGTACTTAACCCATTAACCAGATAAGATGAGGATTTGATCATCCTTCCTTAGCTCAAAAATTATATCCTTCATCCTGCATAATCTAGACCTTAATCTAAAATTAATTGAATATTGGCCCTAAGATATTCGAGTTCAATAGGATAAGAAAGCCCTAGAGTTGGATCAGATTCAGATTGGTTAATTACTCAGTATCTAAAGCAAGTGGTCTAAAAAAGTGGTTTTCAATTGATTTCATTATCTGATCTGGCCAACTCAGTTGGTGTCTAAGAAAAGTAATAAGCAAAGAACCTCCCACATCATACATTTACCTAGTCGAGTCAATTAGTTAGTTTTGAGCTTGGAGTGCTTAAAGGTGGTATTGAAAGTTGGGAGCTATCTAGATCTAAATTAACTCTAGAGTAGAGAGTCTATGCTTGTGTAACTTAATTGTAATTGACATCAAACTCTAATTAAATTCTCTTATCTCTCTTAGCTTTAGGAATCTTTAGATTTGCATCTTTAGAACTTTTCTCTTCCTTCTTTCTTTTCCCTTTCTCTCTCTCTCTCTCTATATATATATATATATATATATATATATATATCCACAAAAAAATTAAAAAAATATAAAAACTTAATAGACTAGGATAGTCCTACATAGACCTTTTAGTTGCATGCTAGGTCGACGATTGCTAAAATCTGACTTGCAACCACTAGACGAAGAACTAGAAAAGACTCTTAGGACTATCCGAGCTAGAAATATGGCTGCACCTAGTGAGACTAACCCTCCCCTCCTATTAAGGGAATATTTTACTCCATCCTCGTATACCTATTCTCCATGCATTCAAGCACCTCTTGTAGAGGCTACCCAGTATGAGATTAAGTCTAATATTATTCAAATGTTGCTATCATTTTATGAACTTAGTAACAAGGATCCGTATAAACACTTGAATGAATTTTTTAAGATTTGTTCCATAGTAAAAATTTAAAACTTCTCTGATGATGCCTTCAGGTTGAAACTGTTTCCTTTTTGACTTAAGAACAAAGTCAAGTATTGGCTAAACTCTCTATATTCTATAACCATTTCAATTTGGGAGAGTTTCTCGAGAAATACTTTTCAATTAGAAAAATAAATCAAATTAGAAAAGCCATCATTAATTTTTTTCAATTGGATGGTGAACTTTTTTATGAGACATGAAAAAGGTTAAGGAACCTCATTCGTAAATGCCCATGCCATACTATCCTCAAATGGCAACTTGTTTAGTATTTTTATGATGGTCTATCAGAGAAACACCGACAAATAGTTGATGTATCATGTGGTTGGGCATTCATGCTAAAGAGTGAAGACGAGGCTTGGCAGCTCTTTGAAATACTTAGTAAGAACTCTCTGCATCACATATCTGCCATCTCTAGAGAATAACCCATACTTCAATAGAAAAAAATTGAATCTATTAGATTGGAGATGTTACGGATACCCATAGTAAAGTAGATGAATTATCTCAGAAATTAGACCGTCTTCTGAATACTGGAACACTCCTCGATTCTACCTAATTTAGTCCAAAATGTTTGTGCATTGTGTGCAAGTCCGACCCATTTTGTTAGTGAATGCCCAGCCGCATCTCAATTTTTTGAGTTTATGCGGAGCAGGTCCAGCAAGCTCAAGCCCAATAAGCTTGTAGACTAAGAATTGATCCATATTCGAATACTTATAATCCTGACTAGAAAAACCACTCAAATTTTTTTTGGAGACCACAACTAGTGGTTGGCCCTGCTATACCTAGACCCAATTATTAGGACTTGATAGATAGGCATAGACTATACCATCAGTTCCAAAATACTCCTCAATCGTCTATCACTGGTCACAGCTCAGCTTTTAAGGAGAAGGTTCTAAAAGTGCTAGAATGATTAGAAGTCAATACCCAGATCTTTAACTCTCACACGTCATTACTAAGCTAGAGATCCAAATGTTAAGTTTCGATAATGCAGCAAAATATAGTTTTCAAAAATTTTCAAATACATTCAACTATTGAAAATAAGTTTTAACAATTAAAACATGACTACTAGAACACAAACCCTATGAACTCCTTGATGATTACAATCAAACAATACTAGCAGGTATATTAACAAGAGATTAGAAGTCATATACCAAACATGAAGATGAGGATCTATAATAGAATGATCTCCATAAGGCTTCAAAGTAGAAGCCCTCCAATGGTGATCCACATGGGATAGATCAGGATCCTTCCCAATTTGATGTAGTGCTGCAGCCATTTTCATAAGTTCACTGTCGATCATTCTTCTCAAAAATAGGTTGTACCACTACCTGTATACCTTTGAATCCTCCATTATGACCACATTAGGAACCATTCCTTACAATAACTCTCCACCCAAAATTAGTTTGGAACTCCAACATTTGGAAAATCTAAACCCTAGGACAAGCAACCCTTGCTTTCCATTTCGCTCTAACCTTCCTTTCTATTTTTTTTCTCTTTTTTTTAATCTTTTTTTTTGAATTTTTTTTATCCTTTTCTCTTCATTCTCTAGCCTAACAATCAGAGAAAATTCCATGTTTATCACATGAGAGGCATCCCCTTTAAATAGAAAAGAAAGGGCACCTCCAAGGAACGCCAACAATTGGCATCCCATTGTTTCCACCGATGAATTAATTCTAATTAAGGGAGTTTGTTGTTTTTTTTTAATCAGTAGAAGGACTCTCCTCTACACACATCTCCCAAGGTACCATCTGATGCCGCCATCCTTGGGAATTAGCATGGAATAATAAGGAAAATGGAAGGTTGTTAAGAGTTTTAAATGAGATGGACTCTTTTATTCTCATCGCACAAAACATGTGGGCATCTCATTTATCTTTGGTATGTGAGTTCCTTCACAGAGGACTCTTTCTTCTCTTCTACATCCATACATCCCAAGGTACCATCTGATGGTGTGGGAAACAAAGGAATGCATGGAAAATGGAAGAAAATTTAAGAGGAGTAAACCAGAAGGATTCCTCCTTCTTAATGCCAAAATAAATGGGGTGGGGCCTTTTTATTTTTTGCGTGTGGTGATATAGAGAAGGTTAATTCTAGATGAAATACTTTCAAGTGGATAGGTTAGCCAAATCAGAAAACTAAAAGATTTGAACCTAATTCTATTAGGTCAAGGCATCAAGCTTAGGGTTAGCACAAACACCTTTGCACCAAATTCAATTAGGAACTTGGATTAATTTATGTGCTAGTAATTTAATTAACCCATAAAATTTATAATAAATCCAAATAGATTAGACCAAGATCAAATCTCTATTGTATGTGATCTATTGGATTTTATATCTAGCCAGTAGTGGACTCAAACTCATGATCTAATCCGATTAGGTCAGCTCAAAGGCATCAATTAATCAGAACACCTTCTAATTAATTTTTGAATTAAACTCTTTTAATTTTTATAAGTCCACAAGTCAAGATTGATGTCTAGCAATATATCATGACTATCCAGAAGATATAAAATTTGGTGAAAATACTAAAATTATCCTTTCATGGTGAGTTATCATGCAATTCAATCATTCAATCACACAACATCCCAAACAGCTTATGGACATAAAAATATGTCAAGCCCAAATACCTATCTATATGTATCTCAATTTAATTATGATGACTCAGTTGATGAATCAGTAAAATTTTTTTCTACTGTTCATCCCTGCTCTGGCCAGAGACTCTCAAAGTCATCATCTTATGAGATCATATAGGATGTTCTCTCCTCCTACAAAGAATGATCGATTCTATATTGACCACACACAATCTCCATACATATTTCATCAAACTCAGAATATCTTACACATATTTTAAAATAGCATGCTAGGGAATAAACCAAAGTAAAGATCAATATACACAAGGTACCAAGGTGATCTCAGGTGAAAGGATCACTTGTACCACTCCCACTGGAGAATTATCTATCAATATATTGTAAGGCTCCATCAGATTTTTGCCTGTAGATCAGTTCAGTGAACTCATTTTTTAATAAAAATCTACATCCTTGTATTAGTGTCACTATAAGTGATTATGAGATCAATCACTCTCTCCATTGAGCATACATAGGATGTACTAGTCTTACCGGTATCATCAATCTCTGACTCGATAATCTAATGACTAAAAATTTTTTAAATTGAGACTATCAAGATTTTAGATCTCATTGGCATGATCTTATCATAGCCTTAAAATCATTATCCTAATCAATAAAATCATAATCATAAAATATGATGCAACAAATGATAAAATATAATACCTCATAAATAAAATAATCAATATCATACAATTGAGCAGGAAGATAATATAGAAAGGTTCCTTCATATCACCCATGCGATCGACTTGTAAGACACTATTCTTTCAATCTTTTACTTGCACTAAAGCCAATCGTCTCTGTACATGATGCCCATACATCAAGGTGGCGAACACACTGCTGCTGCTGCTGCTGTGTTAAGACTTAATGAACTGGTCCATTATGCTATTCTTTATATCAACTCATTTTATGATCTAACCATGAATGAGGTGAAAGTACTATAAGATGAGCATGAATTTTTGATGAGACCACACCCAACTCAGTGACGAACCTTTTCATCAGGCAACTTTTCTTAGCAATCTTTACTAATAGCAATTAACTGAGTCAAGCATAATTTGCTGTTTGGAATCCTTTCAATTCACTGCTCTTCTAGTACTTCTCAAGTACTTTGATAATATTTTTCATAGTTTTTAAATGATCCTATTATGGATCTGTCTGAAATCAATGATTATGCATAAGGCATAAATCACATCAAGCTTGATATATTGAATATATGGGTAAGTAAATGTTTTTACATCCATTCATGTTGAACCTCTTCAACATAAAATCTATGTACCTAGACTAGGACAAGCCTAGCATCTACTTACATCTATCTCTATAGATGCCAAGTATATTAGATGCTTAACCCAATCCTTTCAAAAAAAACTTCTGTGATAAGTATGTTATTGATCGAGTGCAATATTGAGACAATGTTCCCAATATACCGTATGTCATCTATATACAAAATCAAAAAAATTAGTGAGACTCTCACTTATCTTCCTGCACACACATGGTTTATCCATATTTTGATAAAGTCAAATATTTTAACTATCTCATCAAAAATAGAAGTACTAACTCCTCGATACCTGCTTTAATCTATAAATGAATTTGCCCTCCCACTAGAGACAAATTCTCTAAATGGTATGCGGCTATAGCAAGCAACATCCGGATAGACATTCCTATTAGCAATCTATTGGATCATACCCATGAGTGCTTCAACCAAAGTCCACACTTGGTTGATGTACAGAGAGTCTATTTCAGATTTTATGGTTTCAAGCCATCTGTTAGAGTCTCTACTCATGATTATTTTTGAATAGATCAAAAAAACATCATTCTCAATGATGTATAGTGTATTGTCATTCTCAATGATAAATTCATATCTTGAGTGGTACATTACACACTCTTATTGACCTTCGGAGAGGAGATGTGTCATGGTAGTGCCTCATCAATGGGCACATTTAGTCGAGAATCAACTTGTGGACACTCCACATGTTATTATAGGATAGTTCATAGGTTTTGAACTTTTCAAGTTCAATTATTCTTCCACTGCCCCTTTCTTAGATAAATTTTATTTTTCAAAAAGTGACATACCTATTGACAAAACACATTTTGTCTAGTAGGATGGTATAAGTAGTATCACATACTACTCTTTAGAATAACCTATAAACCTATACTAATCTGATCTAGCATAAAACTTATATACATCAACTCTTTTTACATAAGCTGGACAACCTGCCTCTTCCCTTTTTCATAGTTTATATGAAGTGCTAGTAACAGATTTTGACAGTATCTAATCCAAAATATATGCAGCAATTTCTAGAACATATCTCCAGAATAAGATAACAAGATCTGTGAAACATATTAAGGAACATACCATATCTCATATGGGGTGTCCATCTCTGGGTCGAGATATTATTAACCTTCGAACATCCATATGTACAAGGCCTAATAGCTTGTCTGCCTATTTTCATGTCCAGTAAATGGAATCTTGATCATTTTATCTATGAGATAAGATTTATAAGTTCTATATGATTCAAAAATCATATAGATCAAAGAACTTTCTTTGTATTACTTGTTTATCTTTGACTCACAAAAATGGCTAAATTGGCAATACCAAAGATATGCGACCATCACATATTCTTTTTTTATTCTCATCAATATGTAGAACAATAATATTAAGCGATAAAAATATAAGACCATTATTATAAATTTATAACTATAAAATTTATCAGAATGAGAGAAACGTTTGGTCTATACATTAATTTCAAAATTATGCTACAATAACAAAGAAATTGAAATAATATTTTTGATAAATTTAGGCATATAATAGTAGTCTATTAGTTTCTAAACCTTGCTAGAAGGTTACATATATAAGTAGATTTCTACAGCTTTAGCTTGGATGGACTATCCACTAATGTTAAAAATAATGTAGTCACCTCTCTTTAGCTTTATAGGCCTAGTGATGCTTTACACAAGTGGGACATATATGAGGTATCTAATATCCAAAAATCTAAACTTGAAGTACTCAATGGTAAATTAATTTGTATCATATACAAACTATTAGTAGATGTAACTTTTGTATCCTGCTTCTACTTTACACTTGCAAGACAACTCTTGTAATTTTTTTTAATGCTCATCATTTCTATAATAAAAATTGATACCCTTGGTGAAGACATTCTTCATCTTCTTCTCCTGAGAGATACTAAAGAAGGAATCCAAAAGAGTTAGCAGGATCAAATCTTAGATTAACTCACCATCCATGATATTGACTTAATCGTATGATTAAATTAATTAGGATATACTTGACAGTCATACTATTACCCCCGTCATATCTCATATATGATTTTTTTTTCTTTATAGTATCATCTTTGATCAAATCGAAATCAAGAGAATAGGAGACTATCTCCTAAATGAGAACTATTCTCAGATTTTTCAATCAGTTCATGAAGTTTGGTCAATTTAAAAGGCATCAAATATACCATGCAGTAATAGTGAAGAAGCAGATGAATATATAAGAACATAAAAAGATTACTCATGATGACATACACAATTTAGATGAGATTTTTTATTTAATTATGTCTCTCACTATTTTAGTGAATTTCATAGCCCTCAAGTATGAAAAATGAGAAAATCTATCATTAAATTTTTTAATGAGGTTGAAATCTCAATTCCTCAAAAAAAGCTTGGTGGATAACACAACAAGCTTCTATGAGTTTAAGGATAGATAACTCTTTACCAGTTACATCTCATGCAACTCTCAACATAACTTTTGTATATAAAATACTTATAGCCTTATGGATAGTATAACAAACTATAGTATTTTAGTTAAGTCATATCCTTCAATCCTACATGGTCATATCTGAATAATACTATCCTTGTAGATAGCACAATAAAATAACACTACCAAAATATGTCATAAGCATCATTAAGTCAACATCATATCAATCTCTATAGCAAGTCTTATAGATAGCACAATAAACTCACTACAGTTTTTGACATACTCTGTTTACTTAGTATGAGCTATATACCATTAGCATCATTATGTATTAAGACAGTATTACATCAATCCCCACAGCAAGCTTTGTGGATAGTACAATAAACGTACTATGGTTCTTAATATAATACTGGCTTGATATGAAGAAAAATATGGGTAGTGTTCTTAACATTTCACCATTATGACTTAATATAATTTAAATGAGGGACTTAGGTCTCATGCACATCCAAAATATATACAAATGCATCATATGTAATTTTATATTAAATTCTAACTACCAGCATATAAGAGCATATAAAGGAAAGCAAATGGTTATGGATTTTTGAATAAAAATCATCCAAACTACAGGATGGAAAATGGGTCAAACCTTAGGTGCATCATACATTGAATCATCTCATGGTCAATCTAAATGTGCCTCTGCTTGCCAAATGCCTAGTAGTCCAATCTTCATCTCCATGAAGATTTTCACAAATGCTCCAGCTTTATCAAAAAATAGAAAGAAATAATTTTTATTTATTTTTTTTAAAAAAAATTTCTATAATTTTACATCAATATGTAAAAGTCCCAATCAATAGTTAGAAACATACAAAAGAAAGATATAGCTAAAAATATAATACATTAGAGGCACCCAATCTCTATTGCAACTATTGCAGATATATCTACATAATCAGCCAATAGAGAAGCATTCATGCATACGCCCATCACATGGATGTACTATAGTCCATAACCATTGATCATGCATTTTATCATAATTATAAAACATGATAATAAGCTTCTCATATTATTCTAATTGTGATATCATTCATGAACATGTCAATGAAAATATTTAAATATATAGGCATAGGATCCATCTAGAATTTTTGATTTGGGTTCAACTCTTGACCCAATTTTAAGTCAATCATTTGTCATCTTTTTGAGTTCAGTTGATTAATTCTTAGATTTATCCTAATTCAATTAGGTTAGTAAAGATTCGATCAACCATAACTCAAATCCTAATCAAATTAGATCAATGATAATTTAATCGATCTTAATCAAACATAATTTCTAATCAAATTAGAACTATGAATTTATTTTAATTTATAATTATAAATTTTAATCATATTAAATCAATAAATTATAGTTAAAATAAATCCATCAGCAAAAATCCTAATCCATATTTTGAAGTATCATTTTCATGATCAAATTTTTTTGGCTCCACACATACCTAGAGCAATAATCATAATGGAAGACCCATAATGATGAATGCCCAATTCCATAGTAGTCAGCCCTTGGATCATGAATGAATGCATCATATGCAAGAATCTTAAGTCTTGATAATGTACATCCAATGTATCATTCCAAAGCTCCATGCATCATATGCATAGGATTTACAATTTCATAGAAAATCAGATCATAGGATGTAACATAAACTTGTCTCACAAGTCTAAAGACTATAAAATCTCATATCCAAGTTTGATCATGGACTAATAACATTTATCCTTAACAAAAGATGCATTAAAAATATTAATTAAACATCATTTAAAAAATTTGATTTTTGACATAAAATGAACTGGATCTAATCCATATCACAATAATAGCATGAGGTTTGATTGAATCAATCAAGAGTGGCTCTGATATCACTGTTGGATTTTGATGATGCAGTGAAATATAGTTTTCAAAAATTTTTAAATACATTCAACTATTGAAAATAAATTTTAATAATTAAAACATGATTATCGAAACACAAACTCTAGAAACTCCTTGATGATTACAATTAAACAATACTAGTAGACATATTAACAAGAGATTAGAAGTTATATACCAAATATAAAAATGAGGATCTGTAATAGAATGATCTCCATAAGGCTCCAAAATAGAAGCTCTCCTATGGGGATCCACACGGGATAGATCAAGGTCCTTCCTAATTTAATGTAGTACTGCAGCCATCTTCATAAGTTCACTGCCGATCGTTCTTCTCAAGAATGGATTGCCTCATTGCCTGTACGCCTTCGAATCCTCTACTATGTCCATATTAGGAACTATTCCTTACAATAGCTCTCCACCCAAAATCAGTTTGGAACTCCAACATTTGAAAAATCCAAATCCCAGGACAAGCAACCCTTGCTTTCCATTTCACTCTAACCTTCCTTTCTATTTTTCTTTCTCTCTTTTTCTTTATCTTTTTCTTTGAATTTTTTTTATCTTTTTCTCTTCATTCCCACACCTAACAACCAAAGAAAATTTCATGTTTATCACAGGAGAGGCATCCCCTTTAAATAGGAAAGAAAGGGCGTCTCTAAGGGATGCTAACAATTGGCATCCCATTGTTTTCACTGATGAATTAATTCCACTTAAGGGAGTTTACTTTTTTTTTAATTAGTAGAAGGACTCTCCTCTGTGCACACCTCCCAAGGCACCATCTGATGCTTCCACCATAAGGAATTAGCATGGAATAATAAGAAAAATGGAAGGTTGTTAAGAGTTTTAAATGAGATGGACTCTTCCATTCTCATCGCACAAAACATATGGGCATCCTATTTATCTTTGGCATGTCAGTTCCTTCATAGAGAAGGACTCTTCCTTCTCTTCTGTATCTACACATCTCAAGGCACCATCTAATGGCATGAGAAATAAAGAAATGCATGAAAAATGAAAGGGAATTTAAGGGGAGTAAATCAAAAGGACTCCTTCTTAGCACCAAAATAAATGGGGTGGGGCCTTTTTATTTCTTGCATGTGGTGGCATGGAGGAGGTTAATTCCAGATGAAACACTTTCAAGGGGATAGGTTAGCCAAACCAAAAAATCAAAAGATTTGAACCTAATCCTATTAGGTCAAGGCATCAAGCTTAGGGTTAGCACAAACACCTTTGTACCAAATTCAATTAAAAATTTGGATTAATTCATGTACTAGTAATTTAATTAACCCATAAAACTTATAATAAATCCAAATAGATTAGACTAACATCAAGTTTCTATTGTATGCGACCCATTGGATTCCATATCTAGCCAGTAGTAGACTCAAACTCATGACCTAATCCGATTAGGTTAGCTCAAAGCTATCAATTAATCAGAATATTTTTTAATTAATTTTTAAATTAAACTCTTTTAATTCTTACAAGTCTATAAGTCAAGATTGACATCTAGTAATATATCATGACTATCTAGAAGACATGAAATTTGGTTGAAGTACCAAAATTATCCTTTTATAGTGAGTTACCATGTAATTCAATCCTTCGATCACACAATATCTTAGACAGGTCATGGGCATAGAAACATGTCAACCTCAAATACCTATCCATATGTATCTCGATTTGATGATGATAGCTCGATTGATGAACTAGTAAAAGCTTTTTCTACTATTCATCTCTGCTCTGGCCAGAGGCTCTCAAAGCCATCATCCTATGAGATCACATAGGATGTTCTCTCCTCCTACAAAGAGTGACTGATTCTATATTGACCACTCACAACCTCCATATACATTTCACCAAGCTCAGAATATCCCATACACATCTCAAAATGGCATGTTAGGGAATAAACCAAAGTAAAGATCTATAGGGTTTCATGGAAAACATGCACAACGAAAGCATAATGGATTTCAAAAATTTAAACTAAGAAATCTTAAATATTAAACCTTTAATTCAGCACCTCCTTGATAATTAACAATCATATTAAATATTTTTATAACAAAATTTAAGGTATAGAAGAATACCTGCAATGCTTATTCCAAAACATTGGCAGAACCTCCATCAGGTGTCCAAGTATTCGTCCTCCAACGATGATCCACACAGGACTTTGATCAGGACACCAACACCTTAGGATGATTTTGAAGGGAAGCATGGTGGATTTTGTGCATATATTTTTCAAAAATTTATAGCAGAATATATATAGATTAAATAATTTAATCTACAATGCATGCATAAATCAAATCTAAGATCACCATATAGGATCTATGATATAAACTAATATGCATGTATCCAAAATTAAAATCTAAAATTTAGTAAGTATAGATCATATCTATGTGTAATTAGATCATATCTAATTTATATTTAGATCACATCTAAATATTAATTGAGATCAAAATCTCATACCTAAGTATGGATAGTAAATCACTGCATCCGAAACCTATGATACTTAGTTCTTCATGATTCTTGATAGCCGCACACACGTCCGACCTCTATAGATATCCACACAAAGCTCTTATGTTGATCGATCTCCTTGAGAGTACTAGCTCACAAAAATATCATATTTTGGCTGGTCTAAGAGAAATCACAAAGAAGATAAAGAATAAGGAGATCCTTTCCTATTTTTCTTGGATCCACGCATCAAATCTCTACAATAGAGATCAAGAGAAGAACTTTTTTTTCTCAATTTTTTCACACACAAGAGAGAATCTTTCTCTCTTCCTTTCACGTCCTTAAGAAATTTTTTTTTTAATTTTTTATGATAAAAATTAGATCTAATCTAATTTTTTATACTAAAAATTATATAGATTTTTAAGTCCTAAAAAAATTCAAAAGAGAGATCCAAGAGAAGAACCGCTCTTCTCTCTTCTCTCCCTTTTTCTCCTTGATTTAGAACTCTAAGAAGCCCCAAACATCCAATCAAATTTTTTTAATATTTTTGCTTTAAATCTTTATATTAAAATTTAGATCAAATCTAATTTTTATCTTAGAAAAAAATATAAAAAAAATTATGAGAAAAATTCCTTCTCTAAGGCTGCACACAAGAAAGAAGACCCTTCTTCTTCTTTCTCTTTCTCTCTTTGGGAAGAAATTTTCTCCTCTAATTTTCTACTATAAAACCAGTAGGAGAAGCTCTCTTTGACACCCAAGAATCAGCAACAAAAGCTTTTCAAAATTCCTTCAAAAAGGGTTAGGAAGGAAGCTTAGATGCATGGGATATGGGGCGTCCAACTCTTGGATGCCCCTCCTTTCTTTTTTGTGACAAGAAGAAGGGGGAACACCCACTTTTTCTCATGGAAGAGAAAGAGAACATGGGACCTTTCTTTGGGCATGAGGTCTCTCGGTGAAAGAGAGTGGAGGTGTGGAGGATTACTTAAATAGATGGGATTTAGTTGGTTTAGTCCTATTTCAAATAAGGCTCATGAATCTTGATCAAACTCTAACTAATTCGTGGATCCAATCTTAACTAATTTAAGAATTAGTTATAACAAACTAACTAATTAGCTCCTAGCCCAATTATGAAACCAATTAGACCCCAATCCAATTAGAGAATTAGTTAGATTAAAACTCTATTGATCCAATGATTGATTCTTAATGGATATTAGAAAAGTTTTTGATAATAGGGCTTGATCTAATCAAGCCTATTATTCAATAGAGTTTAACCAATCAAAATATTAAAAAAACTAAATTAAATCTCATTCAATTCAAAATTTGATTTGCATCCCTGAGATCAATTGGAACAAGTCTTATCATTCAATAGGACTAGATCCAATCAATCCAAATCTAATCTAATTGAATCCAATTCAATTAGATCTGAGTCAATCCCCATTACACAATCAAATTGAGTCAATTAATAATCATATTATTAATTAATTATTCTTTTAATTTATCAATTATTAGTAAATAATTTATTATAATCTTTGCATAGGATTAATCATCAATCAAATTGATAATTAAACTCTTCAATGATTCATAATCGTCGATCAGCCATTTGATCAGACAGGTACTTCTATGTGGAATCTCATAGGTTCAAACCTAAGCTGATAACATAAGAATAATTTTTATACTAATCGATGTAACTATCCAGCAATGGGATCTGACGTTTGAATTGGCCGAGTGTATGTCCAGCAACACTCTAGAACCTATATAGATATAGTTACCGTATAATTCATTTCTTTGACACTTGATGCTCAAGGTTGACTAAGGGTTAAATTGTCAATCCAGGAGAGTGATCCACATTGTATCTCAATTTTAAAAATCTTGTGATTTCTCACTAGGACTACTTTGACCAAAATTTTATTGAATTGAAATACAGTGATGCATTATCTCCAATTTTACTTGAAATAGTGAATTCCATCTTGACTCGCACTCAGACTTTACAAGTATTTGATTGTGTACAAAAACCTTCCATCACTGAATTAGAAATTTGGGTAGTCCAACATCAAAACATAATAAATTGCTTGCAAGTTACCAAGACAGTCTCAGGTTAAAGGGACACATATACCCATATCCCATCAGAGCAATCTTTGACAATAGAGTGCTCTGAAAGTAGTCACGCTCAGTGAAATGTACTCCTACAAATCACCCATATTCCATACTCATGTCATCTCATGTCTTGGTTAAGAGGACAACTAACTAATATGGCATACTATGACCTACACTCGATACAATTATCGTCTTTGTAACAATTGTATCATTTGATCGTGAGTAGGATTTAAGAACTACATAACAAATCCTTCTTTATCATTTTGAAAATAGTTCTAAAGACTTCATCATAATATGAGTTCAATTTTGAAAGATGTATTCTTTATGATGAATTTACTAGATAACGTTTATTATTTTATAATTTATATACTTGTATAGAGCACAATCATCTGTAGCCTAGATGATTGGCTTTATGATATATTTTTTAACAACTCCCACTTAGACTAAAGCCAATCAGATCGAAATCAAATATCCATCTTCCATTTGAAATTATTGAACTCTTTAGATCCGATTGTTCTAGTCAATGGGTCGGTCAAATTCTCCTTTTAGTTATTTTTTTTAAGATCAACTTTATTTCGATCTTATCGAACAAGTTGATTGCAATGCAGAAAATATTTGGTTCTTAGATGAAACATCAATTTTTCAGCTTGAGCTATGGTTCCAGTACTACTGTCAATATAGAAATATTGGACCATCAATGGAGGATGCCACTCCATGCTCATTAATGAATTTTCATAACTAAACAACTTTTTTACCAGCATCAAATACCATAAAAAACTTCGTATCATAAATAAAATTGGCTACTAACTATTGCATGAAACCTTTCCAGCATGTCGCTCCTTTTTTTAAGATAAAAAAATAATCTGACATAATTTTATCATTTTGATCTGACTAAAAATTAGAATCAATATTCCATAAATTTTAAGTCAGACTCTCCATAAATGAGTCATTGGTCCTTAGTATTTCATAAATACTTAAGAATGATTTTAATAACCTTCCAAACTTTTATAGAGAACTGAGATGACAACTAAGATTTTATTCTTTATAATGTGAGGATGTCATTTTCGATTAAGAGAATTTCATCCAAACAATACAAAAAATATTTTTACAGAACTATTAGCCCATTTGTACATACAGGATTCTGTTTCATTCTCAATGAAACCATATGTTCAAAACATATATTCCAACTTCAAGAAATTTGATTCAATCCAAATGGACTTGAGGATTGCCACAAGAAAACCATCTCATCATAGTCAACACTATAATTTTGATAAAATTCTTTGACAATCAGACAGAATTAATAGGTCTGCATCTTTCCATTTGCACCTCTTTTTCATCTAAAATCCACTTATACCCTATGGGTCTTACTCATTCAGGTGAATCAACAAATGTCCATATATCATCGATCTTCATGGACTTCATTTCAGATTTAATGGCTTCAAGCCACTTCTCAAAGTTAGATCTCTGTATTGCATCTATATGGAAGATTAAATCTCCATCTCAAACTTAGAAACTGAAGTATCTGTTCGGCTAATACGATACTCTATCGTATTTACTCAAGGACGTCTTTACATTGAGCTTCGAATTTGATCTAATCAACTCTGATTCTATTGGTTTGTGTCAGAGTCAGTTCTTCTACCTATCAAACTTCACCAAGTTTGCTCTTAATGGCATCAATTTCTTCATCAAAGAATTCTTTTTTCAAAAAGAATGTCTTAAGATTCATGAACATCTCATGTCTATCAGAAAAGTAGAAGAAATATCTCTAAAATAATATTTATCAAACCAAAATTCAAGTTAGTCGGTTAGTGAACATTTCACATAAATTCGACACCCCAAATGTTAAAGTAAGAGAGTATTGAATTACCTAAGTTCATATCCCATATGAAGTTTTGGTCATCGATTTGCTTAGAATGTTCTTGAGCACATATCAAGTAGTCTCTAAAATAAAATCTCAGACAGACCAGCAAACTCCACAATGGATCGAACCATATCTAACAAGTTCAATTCTTCCTTTCAAACATCCTTTTAAACAGTGATATCCCAGGAGAGGTCCACTGAGAGAGAATCTAATTTTCTCCAAGACATATCAAAACTTACTGTAAAGATATTCACTTCATCAGTTAAACCAATAAAATCTAATATTCTTTGTAGTTTATTTTTCTACCTCATTACAGAATTATTTGAATACTTCAATCGATTTAAATTTGTGCTTCATAAGCAAGACACACCCAAACCAAGATAGGTCGTCAGAGTTTTTAATGAAGTAGTAAAGCCCTCTTTTGGTACTAATATTCATGAGTGTAAATAAATCAATATATACCAAACTCAAAACATCACTAGCTTATCATCCTTTCCAATAAAAGGTGACTAAGTCAACTATACCAAAGACAGGCTTTAGTGACATTATCTAATCTAGGATGCTAGTTAGAAGTGTACGTTATACTAACAGACTATGATGTTGAGTTTATGTCATTTTTAATTATCCACTCATTATTGTAGTATCATTTACAATGATATTACAATAATCATTCTTATTGACATCATCAATAAGATTGGACAACAGTGACAATCACTTAAAATGATATATTTAAGATTAAAAATAAGCTCGATGATTCCTAATATTAAGATTTGAATAAACTTCCATCTCTTACATTCAAGAGTCTCTTGCCATTTTCAAATCATCTACTATCCTGAAGTCTTTTATAACTATTTACAAACATGACTTGTACTGTCAGTATCCTATACCCAGGTAGTAGTATTATCAATAGAGAAACTTCAAGGAGTTATCATATAACTATCTTAACCAGCAACTATTTACTAATTTCTCTTTTAAGCCTATTTGGATTAGCCTGAGATTTTTTGATCAATTTGTCCAAAAATTATACTTAACTTCTGATACTGGCTATCAAAGTTAGGTCTGATAACATTTTTACTATCTAACAGTGAAGATCGATAATTTTTTAGCCATTTTTGAAAAGAGAATAATTGACCTATAAGTATATGAATTACTTTAAGCCTAAAGATTTGGACTTTAGTCTAAGGATTTTTCTACTATTTTATACAAATTGTAGCCTCTACCTCCAATTCAAAGATTTACCTTAATTCCTTAGTGGGTACTAAAATCCACACAGACTGCATATAAGCTCGAAGATGGCTCGGTCAACCCATATGCATCTATGATAGGTTCTCAACCAATTATTTCTCTAAATAACTTCTAGTATTTAATTTCATCCCAAATTTTATTTCAGTAGATGATGGGCCTCCACTAAAAATTTTGATTAGGTCCAACCATTAACATGAACCTACTCAGTGCTTCTAGCCAAAGAATGATCAGGTCCGAGGATGGCTCGATCAACCTGACCACCATCAAATAGTTCAACTGAATCATCATATGATGAATGATAATTTTATCATTCAGAGAGAACACCAAATGGATGGCATCTGTAATATCAATAAAAAATAATGGATCCATTACCATTCACTTTAATGGGAGGTTATGATTTAGTTATCTCCATAACTAGCTCATTTTATGGACCTAATAATTTAAAAGATTTGATTAAATCTTTTAAAAGATATCAGTCGATCTGCAAGTCATAAATCCTTCCACTGATTTTACAAAATCATGTAAAGGACTAGAGACTAGCTGGTCCAACTAACACATCATAAATCCTCCTGTTGACTTCACCAAGTCATGAGAAGGATTAGAGATAAGTCTATCCAACCGACAAGTCGATCCAGGGCACCTAAATCAGTCATATTGATTAACCTTAATAATATGGATCAACTCGAGTCACCAAACGATCAAATCAGTCTAATGATTTGGGCTCAACCTTTGAGCCTCAATCAAGGTCCATTTGATTTAATCAAAGATATGGATTTGATCAATTACAGTTATTATTTTTGATCTAAAGTATTCTTGATATAATCTAAATCAATTATTGGTTAGATTGGATCAACTACTCTTTTAGTCCATTAAGTCTTTGATTCTAACCTTAGGTCTAACCTAATTAAAAGGACCTGATTTGAGCTAACCCATGCCCCATATTTTATTCAATATCATTAGATGTTTAATCATAATTCTAGATCTAAAATATATTTCTTAATTTTTAATTAGCATTAACATAGATTAAGATTATTGATTGAAACCATTTCAATTTTGTAAAATAATTTTACATCATTTTTATGTAAAATTTTTTGTTCTGAAAACTAGATCAACTCATCCTTGAACTGAGTTGGCTCACTTCAGTGGGTCGACTAAGTCTGATACTTGATCGAGTAACTAATCATGAATAGTAACCATTATTGTTTAGCCTGAGATAATTGGATCGGATTAGTCAACACTGAATCGATTAAAATAGGAGACTGGATTGACTCAGTTCAAAACTAATCAGCTCAGTTGGTATGCCAATAGGTATTATATAGTTTTAGATTTGAAAATTCTCACATAAACTGAAATAAAATTAATCATAATAAATTTTAGATTATATCTAAATATTTTATGATTTTAAATTTTATTTTTATAATTAAAATAATTTTAATCATACAGATTAGATATTTTACTTTTCATACAACTCATGCTTTGTATCACATACAACAAATCCTAGAGTTTCAACATCTAGAGTTTTGCAGAAAAGTAAGTTTTTTCTTTCGTATTCTTCTTCATAGGACCTCACAGTGGCACCTCTACATATCATGAAAAGCATCCTATTGAATAGGAAGAGAGGGTCATGTAACCCTACTTGCCTCTATGATCGGACGATCTGGTGATTACCCAATCGAGTACTTTACTACTCAGAACATCTAATCTAATTTACATATCATATATGTAAAAATTTAGATCAAATCTAAATTATATTAGATCTAATTTTATATTAGATCATATCTAAAATCAGATCACAACACATCTCATGTATTACTAAATTTAGATTTTAACTCTACATGCATATATGTTCATATCATAATGAACCTCCGCTCTGATACCATTTGAGGGGAAGCATGGTGGATTTTGTGCATTTATTTTTTAAAAATTTATAGTAAAATATAAATAGATTAAATAATTTAATCTATAATGCATGCATAGATCAAATATAAAATCATCATACAGGATCTATGACATGAACTAATGTGCATGTATCTAAAACTAAAATTTAAAATTCAGTAAGTATAAATCATATCTATGTATAATTAGATTATATATAATTTATATTTAAATCATATCTAAATATTAATTGAGATCAAAATCTCATATCTGAGTATGGATAGTGGATCACCACATCAAAAATCTGTGGTACTTGGTTCTTCATGATGCTTGGCAGCCTTACACACGTCCAGCCTCTACAAATATCCATACGAAGCCCTTGTATCTCCTCGAGAGTACTAGCTCGTGAAGACATCATACTTTGACTGATCTAAGAGGAATTACAAAGAAGATGAAGAATAAAGAGATCCTCTCCTATTCTTTTTGGATCCACGCATTAGATCTCTACAATAGAGATTAAGAGAAGAATCATTTCTTTTCAATTTTTTCATGCATAAGAAAGAACCTATCTCTCTTCCTTTTACGCTCTTAAGAAGAATTTTTTTCTTTATTTTCTATGATAAAAATTAGATCTAATCTAAAATTTTATGCTAAAAATTATATAAATTCTTGAACTCTAGAAAAATCTAAAAGAGAGACCTAAGAGAAGAACCGTTCTTCTTTCTTCTTCTCTCTTTTTCTCCTTGATCTAGAACTCTAGAAAGCCCCAAACGTCCAACTAAATTTTTTTAATATTTTTTCTCTAAATATTTATATTAAAAATTAGATCTAATTTAATTTTTATCCTAAAAAAATAGAAAAAAAATCTGTGAGAAGAACTCCTTCTCTAAGGCTACGCACAAGAAAGAAGATCCTTCTTCTTCCTTCTCTTTCTCTCTTTGAAAAGAACTTTTCTTCTCTAATTTTTTACTGTAAAACTAGCAGGAGAAGCTCTCTTTGACACCCAAGAACTAGCAACAAAAGCTTCACAAAATCCCTTCAACATGGGTTGGGAAGGAAGCCTAGATGCATGGGATATGGGGCATTCAACTCTTAGATGCCCCTCCTTTCTTTCTTGCGACAAGAAGAAGGGGGGATGCCCACTTTTTATCATGGAAGAGAGGGAGAACATGGGACCTTTCTTTGCACATGAGATCTCTCAATGAAAGGGAGTGGAGGCGTGGAGGATCACTTAAATAGATGGGGTTTAGTTGGTTTAGTCCTATTCCAAATAGGACTCATGAATCTTGGTCAAACTCTAACTAATTCTTGGATCAAATTCTAACTAATTTAAGAATTAATTATAACAAACTAACTAATTAGGTCCTAGCCCAATTATGAAATCAATTAGTCTCCAATCCAATTAGAGGATTAGTTAGATTACAACCCCATTGATCCAGGGATTGATTCTTAATAGATATCAGGAAAGTTTTTAATAATAATGGTTGATTCAATCAAGCCTATTATTCAATAAGATTTGACCAATCAAAATATATAAAAAACTAAACTAAATATCATTCAATTTAGAATTTGATTTGCATCCCTGAGATCAATTGGATCAAATCTTGTCATTTAATAGGACTGCATCCAATCAAACCAAAACCAATCTAATTGAATCTAATTCAATTAGATCTGATCCAATCCCTATTGCTTAATTTAAATATGCCAATTAACAATTATATTGTTAATTAATTATTTCTCTAATTTATCAATCATTAGTAAATCATTTATTACAACCTTTGTATAGGATTAATCATCAATCAAATTTATAATTAAACCTTTCAATGATTCATAATCATCGATCAGTCATTTGATCAAATAGGTACTTTTATACATATGACCCCATAAGTTCAAATCTAAGTCGGTAGCATAAGAATAATTTTTGTACTAATCGATGTAACAATCTAGTAATAGGATCCAATGTCCGGATAGGCCAAATGTATATCCAGCAACACTCTAGAACCCATGTGGATATAGTTATCATATAATTCATCCATTTGATACTTGATGTTTAAGGATGACTAAGGATTAAATTGTTAACCCAGAAAGAGTGATCCACATTGTATCTCAATCTTAAAAATCCTGTGACTCCTCACTAGGACTACTTCAGCCAAAGTTTTGCTAAATTAAAACACAGTGATGAATCATCTTCAATTTTACTTGGAGTGGTCAATCTCATTTTGACTCGTACTCAGACTTCATAAGTATGTGACTGTACCCAAAAATCTTTCATCATCAAATTAAAAATTCGGATAGTCCGCCATCAAAGCACAGTGAGTTGCTTGCAAGTTACCAAGGCAGTCTCAGGTCAGAGGGACACATATACCCATATCCTATTAGAGTAATCTTTGACAACAGAGTGCTCCAAAAGTGATCACATTAAGTGAAATATACTCCTACAAATTATCCATATGCTATATCTGTGTCACCACACATTTTAGTTAAGAGGACAACCAACTAATATGGCATATAATGACCTACACTCGATATAATTATTATCATTATAATAATTACATCATTTGATCACGAGCAAGATTTAAGAACTATACGATAAATCTTCTTTTATTATTTTGAAAGTAGCTCTAAGGACTTTATCATAATATATGAGTTCAATTTTGGAAGATGTATTCCTTAAGATGAATCTGTCAGATAACATTTATCATTTTATAATTCATATATTTGTATGGAGCACAATCATTTACAACCTAGATGATTGATTTTAGAACACATTCCCAATAGATTCCTCCTCTAAAATTCTCACTCTGAGAATTTCTTTGGGCAGCAGAACCTCAAGGCCTTTTTCCTCTTCTCCTAGCCTTCCTATCTCTATCTTTCTTGTCTCTTTATCTTCTTTATATCTCTTCCTAGGCCCTTGTCCTAAAATCGAACTTATCCTTACTATTTTAAAACTTATCCTAATAAAAGAAAGAAGAGACTAATTGGACAATAGGGAGAGGGATGTGAGAAAGAAGAGATAAAAGAGAATTCTGAGTGAATCTGAACCCGGACGCACATTCCCTTTTATATTTGGAGAACGGATGCTTATCCAACCATCTCGTGCCCTTCCAAGTAATTTATTACACCCATTTACACATCATTCCACCCTTCACATGTTGGTCCAAGTCTAATCTCTTATGTGGAAGCATCAGAATTAATTTCAAGAGTTACTTCACGCAAAAGGACTCTTCAAAAAAAAAATTCTATGGTGTTTCTCTGAAGGGTCGTGCAATTTTTTTAATTCGCACCTCACTTCTCCACCTTTGATTAGTGCACGAAGCCATCCAATGGCCCACAAAGGAGGAGGTAATCAAAAGTAGGCATGTAAAAAAATTGGAGATGAATTGGCGTGAATAAATTTTAAGAGACCTTAACCACTTGGACTCTTGGTCCAAGTGGTGCCAATTTGGATAGGGGTGACTAGGGTTTGGATAAGAACAAGTCTAACTTGACCAAATTCCATCCATTCAACCAAACTTTGAAGCCAACTTACAAACCCATGTCCCATATGAATTTCAACATGAAACAATAAAAGATAGGCTAGGAAAGGGGTGTCCCACCTTGTTGGGTATAAAATCCCCTCAGCCGAAGTTCTCAACGGGATTAACCCTCGCGGGCCTCGTCCCTGACTCTGACTGCAGACAGACATTGTCCGGACTCCTACGGGAGCCGGACTCCGCCCACAGCTCCGACCGCATGCAGACTCCGCCTGGACTCCTACGGGAGCCGGGCTCCGTCACCAACTTCAACTGCTGGTAAGCATCGTCTGGACTCCTACGGGAGCCAGGCTCTGTCACCAACTTCAACTGCTGGTAAGCTTCATCCGGACTCCTACGGGAGTCGGACTTCGCCCCTGACTTTAATTGTAGGAAGACTCCGCCTGGACTCCTACGGGAGCCGGGCTCCGTCACCAACTTCAACTGCTGGTAAGCACCGCCCGGACTCCTACGGGAGCCGGGCTCCGTCCCCAACTGCAACTGCCAAGCAGACTCTACCTGGACTCCTGCGGGAGCTGGGCTCCATCACCAACTTCAACTGCAAGGAAGACTCCGCCCGGACCCCTACGGGAGCCAGGCCTCATCCCCGACTCTGGCTGCAGACAGACCTTGTCCGGGCTCCTACGGGAGCCGAACTTCGCCCACAACTTCGACCGCAAGCAGACTCTGCCCGGACTCCTACGGGAGCTGGGCTCCGTCACCAACTTCAACTGCTGGTAAGCTTCATCCAGACTCCTACGGGAGCCGAACTTCGCCCCTGACTTTAATTGCAGGAAGACTTCACCCGGACCCCTACGGGAGCCGGGCCTCGTCCCCGACTCCGGCTGCAGACAGACCTCACCTGGACTCCTACGGGAGCCGAACTCCGCCCATAACTCCAACTGCCAAGCAGACTCCGCCTGGACTCTTGCGGGAGCCGGGCTCTGTCACCAACTTCAACTGCAAGGAAGACTCCGCCCGAACCCCTACGGGAGTCGAGCCTCGTCCCCGATTCCGGCTGCAGACAGACCTTGTTCGGGCTCCTACGGGAGTCGGACTCCGCCCACAACTCCGACTACAAGCAGACTCTGCCCGGACTCCTACGGGAGCCGGGCTCCGTCACCAACCTCAGCTGTTGGTAAGCTTCGTCCGGACTCCAACGGGAGCCGGACTTCGCCCCTGACTTTAATTGCAGAAAGACTCCGCTCGGACTCCTACGGGAGTCGGGCTCCGTCACCAACTTCAACTATTGGTAAGCTTCGTTCGGACTCCTATGGGAGCCGAACTTCACACCTGACTTTAATTGCAGGAAGACTCCGCCCGGACTCCTACGGTGTTGCTCCTAGATTGATTTTGATGATTACAAAGCAGATTGAAGGGATACAAATAATTTTAAAATTGAAAAAGTCCTTATGCTCTTCAAGGGCAAAATCGTAATTTTACTAAAATCTTGATTTGATAGTATCACTTGGTAAAACAAAAGATTTGTAAACTATTGATGAAAATTTCATTGTATTTGGACTTATATTTTTGAAGTTATGAAGGTTTGAAGTGCATGAGTCGACTCATGAGTCAACTCATGGCACTATGAGCTGACTGGCACGCAAAAAAATTCTCATGGCACGCTGGATTTTTTACTTGGCACGACCTGTGAGTCGACTCATGAGTCAACCCACAAGGCATGAGTCGACTCATGAGTCGACCTCTGCTGATTTAAGCCAAAAAATCCAGAAATCAAGACTGTCTGATCTGTGCAACAGAAGTCGACTCATGAGTCGACTCCTGTAGCATGAGTCGACTCATGAGTCGACTCCTGTGATGGAAATCATCCGCAACGACTATTTTTTTGCCCGTTTTAATTGCTTTTTATGCTTCCTAAAATTGCTCTAACGGCTCTTTATCTGCCTAAATTATTTTCTCTTGCTTTTAATGCTATAAAATACTTTAAATGGTGAAAGAAATTGCAGATTAAATAGCAGATCAAATTGAAGAGAAAACAAGAAGATCAATCGGCAGATCAAACGAGAGATCAAATTCATTGAGAGGATCCAAAAATATACGAAAAAGTGATCAACGAGATATTTGAGAGAAAAAGAAAAGAGGATCCAAAATCCACACGAGAGATTGTGAAAGAGATTCAAGAGCTTTCAAAGAGAGGATCTTTCAAGCCTATTGTTCAACCTTGATCTAGAGATCTTCCAAAGCTTTCAAGAGATCTTCAATCAACAATCAACCTCTTCTCAAGCATTCGTTCAAGCGTTCATCCACTTTGAGAAAATCCGAAAAGGGGTTCTTCATTTGAGTAAAGTTTTTATTGTTATATTCGCTCATTTAAAGGAGCTGTTATTGTATTAATCTGTGCTCAAAATTTTCTAACTCTTTGTGAGTTTTTGTTCTTATTTTTGGAGGATTTCCAAAATAAGGAAAGGTTGATCCGAACCTGAAATCGGAGTGTTTTGGGTTTACTTGTACCCGGAAAACAAGTGATCTAGCTTGGGATAGCTAGTGTCGGAGTTTCCGACGTTTTGTATTCAGGTTGAATACAAGCATAGTGGATTGAAATTCCCAAGTAGGAGCTTGGGGAGTGGATGTAGGTGCAAGGTTAGCACCGAACCACTATAAATCCTTGTGTTTGTGGTGTGCTTTATCGCTTCACTTTAGTTCTTTATTATATTCTTGCATTCCTGCTTTAGGTAATTAATATTGAATTAAAGTCTTTGTTTTGTTCTTCATAAGTAATCTGTTGGGCTTAAAATTTTTAGAAACCCAATTCACCCCCCCTCTTGGGTTGCATAGCTGGGCAATAAGTGGTATCAGAGCTCGGTGCTCTAGTCCTTCTTTGATCTAACAATCAAAGAGTCAAAGATCTATGGCAACCCATGTTGGTACTTCTCTAGCCGAGGGGCAATCAACAAACCGACCTCCACTTTTCAATGGGTCTAATTACACCTATTTGAAAGCTCGGATGAAGATTTTCATACAAGCACTCGACTATGATATGTGGAGTATCATAGTGAATGGTCCTCACACACCCACCAAGATTATAGATGGTGAGAAGTCAACCAAACCTGAGAAAGAATGGGATGAGGTTGACAAGAAATTGGCACAATTAAATGCCAAAGCCATGAATGTTCTTTATTGTGCACTAGATGCTAGTGAATTCAATCGCATTTCTACTTGTACATCTGCTAAAAAAATATGGGATAGGTTAGAAGTAACCCATGAGGGAACAAATCAAGTAAAAGAGTCTAAAATAAACATGCTTGTACATAAATATGAATTGTTCAATATAGAGCATGATGAGTCCATAACTGCCATGTTTACTCGTTTTACTGATATAATTAATGGTTTGAAGAGTCTTGGCAAATCTTATACTAACAGTGAACTTGTAAGGAAGATTCTCAGGTCACTGCCAAGAACTTGGGAAGCCAAGGTGACTGCCATCCAAGAAGCAAAGGACTTGAACACTCTACCTCTAGAAGAGCTTCTTGGATCCTTGATGACTCATGAACTTAGCATGAAGCAACATCAAGAGGATGAAGTCAAAAAGAAAAGAACCATTGCCCTCAAATCCATAACTTCGCCTGATTATGAAATGGATGAATCTGAAGATGAAGAACAGGATGAAGAGATGGCACTCATCACCTGAAAATTTAAGAAGTTTCTAAGAAAAAGGAAACAGAGGATGAGAAAGAAATTCACAAAAGGGGAACAAAGCAAAGAAAAAGAGAAAGATCAACCCCTTACATGCTACGAGTGCAAGAAGCCGGGACATTTCAGATCCGAATGTCCACAACTGAAGAAAGGTCCCAAAAAGTTCAAAAAGAAGGCAATGATGGCGACTTGGAGTGCGAGTGATGACTCAAGCTCCGACGAGGAAATCTCAACAGAACAAGCCAATCTGTGCCTGATGGCACATGAAAATGAGGTAACTTCTGAATCCACCAGTGAATTCACATTTGAAGAATTGCATGAAGCATTCTATGATTCAATTGATGAATTAAAGAAACTAGGGAAGAAAAACAAAGAACTGAAATTGGAAAATCAGTCCTTAGTGAAACAAGCTGAAATTCTTTCAATTAAAAAATTCACCTTGAGTCAAAAAAATCAAAACTTAAAGGATGAAATTAACAAGCTGAAATCTATAGTAGATAAGTTCACCTTAAGTTCAAACAAACTAAATATGATCCTTGAAAATCAGAAAGCTATATATGATAAGGCTGGACTTGGCTATAAACCTCTGAAGAAACAAAAGTTTCTGAAGGATATTTATGTAAATTATCCAAGTAACAAGTCTACAAATATTACTTGTTTCAAATGTGGTAGAATAGGACATAAATCATACACATGCCTTAAATCTACCAATACAACTATAAAGAAAATATGGGTTCCAAAAGGAACCATTCTGACTAACCCAAAAGGACCCAAGAAAGCTTGGGTACCTAAAACAGAGACTTGACCTTTGCTTGCAGGTGTGTCTAGCATCCCAAGAAGGAAACAGGAAATGGTATCTTGACAGCGGATGCTCGAGACACATGACTGGTGATGAATCACAATTCATCACGCTTGATGCTAAGGATGGAGGGATGGTCACCTTTGGAGATAATGGCAAAGGAAAGATCATCGGGATAGGTAACATTGGTATCACTCCCTCCAAATACATTGAGAATGTTTTACTAGTTAAAGGTTTAAAGCATAACTTACTTAGCATTAGTCAATTCTGTGATAAAGTAGTTTTTGAATCATCTGTTTGCATTGTGACTAATCCTATTAACGATGGCATTAAATTTATAGGACATAGGCATGGCAATGTTTATATGATAGATTTGAATGACTTAGCCAAATTAGACATGCAATGCCTAGTATCCTTGAATGCTAAAATCAATGAGACTAGTTGGCTGTGGCATCGTAGACTTGCACATATTAGCATGCATTCTCTTTCAAAATTAATTAAAAAAGATTTAGTTCTCGATTTGCCAAAACTAAATTTTGAAAAGGATAGAATTTGTGACGCATGCCAACTAGGTAAACAAACTAAAGTATCATTTAAATCCAAAAACACTGTTTCAACTTCTAGACCATTAGAGCTCTTACATATGGACTTATTTGGACCAACAAGAACCACCAGTCTAGGAGAAAAACGATATGGCTTTGTAATTATAGATGATTATTCTCGTTTTACTTGGGTTTTCTTTTTGGCTCACAAAAATGAAACTTTTCATATTTTCACTAAATTTCATCGAAAAGTCTCTAATGAAAAAGGTTTTTCAATTCAAAATATTAGAAGTGATCATGGAACTGAATTTGAAAATCAAGATTTTGAAAATTTTTGTGATGAAAATGGAATTGGCCATAACTTCTCTGCTCCTAGGACACCCCAACAAAATGGAGTAGTTGAAAGGAAAAACAAAACCTTAGAAGAAATGGCCCGTACCATGTTGTGTGAAAGCAACCTTCCAAGATATTTTTGGGCGGAAGCAATTAACACAGCATGTTACATTTTAAATCGTGCTTTAATTAGATATTTTTTAAAGAAAACCCCCTATGAACTTTGGAAAGGAAGAAAACCAAATATTGCATATTTTCATGTTTTTGGTTGCCGATATTTTGTATTAAATAATGACAAAGAAAAACTTGGTAAATTTGATGCAAAATCAGATGAAGCAATCTTTCTAGGTTACTCCTCTACTAGTAAAGCATTTAGAGTTTTCAACAAAAGAACTTTAGTAGTTGAGGAGTCCATACATGTTGTTTTTGATGAATCTAACGATCTTCCTTCAAAGAAGAATGAGGGTGTTGATGATGCAGATCCACTAATAGAAGATATGAAGGAAATCACTCTGAAAGATTCAGCAACTCCAAAAGACAAGGATCAAGAAGACGAACAAAATGAAAGAGGTGAAGAAATTCAAGAACAACCTCAAGGTACAAATGACCTACCCAAGGAATGGAGGTATGTTCACAACCACCCTAAGGAGTTAATTATTGGTGACCCTATGCATGGGGTAAAAATCCGTTCTTCACTAAGAGATGCAGTTAATCATTGTGCTTTTGTATCTCATCTTGAACCTAAAACTTTTGAAGAAGCTGAAAATGATTATAATTGGATGCAAGAGGAACTTAATCAATTTGAAAGAAATAATGTTTGGACCTTAGTATCAAGACCTAAAGATTATTCAATAATTGGCACAAAATGGGTCTTTAGAAACAAATTAGATGAGCATGGAAATGTAATTAGAAATAAAGCAAGACTGGTTGCTAAGGGATATAATCAAGAAGAAGGAATTGATTTTGATGAAATCTTTGCACCTGTTGCTAGATTAGAAGCTATTAGACTTCTACTTGCATATGCTTGCTTTATGAAATTCAAATTATTTCAAATGGATGTTAAAAGTGCATTTTTAAATGGATATATTTTTGAAGAAGTATATGTAGAACAACCCCCTGGATTTGAAAATCATGCTTTTCCTAATCATGTCTTTAGATTAAATAAAGCTTTATATGGTCTAAAACAAGCACCTAGAGCATGGTATGAAAGGCTAAGCAAATTTCTACTAAATAATGGTTTTTCAAGAGGCAATGTAGATACAACCCTATTTATTAAAAGAAATCAAAATGATATGCTAATTGTACAAATTTATGTTGATGACATAATTTTTGGGTCTACTAATGAATCCCTTTGTCAAGACTTTGCTAAGCTTATGCAGGGGGAGTTCGAGATGAGCATGATGGGAGAACTCACTTTCTTTCTCGGACTCCAAATCAAACAATCAAAAGAGGGAATCTCCATCACCCAAAGCAAGTACACCAAGGAACTACTCAAAAGATTTGGAATGGAGAACTGCAAACCAATTGGCACACCAATGAGTCCCTCATGTAAGCTTGACAAGGATGATGAAGGTAAAAGCGTAGACTTAAAATACTATAGAGGTATGATTGGCTCATTATTATATCTAACTGCAAGTAGGCCTGATATCATGTTTAGTGTTTGCTTATGTGCTAGATATCAATCTAATCCTAAAGAATCTCATTTGAATGCTATTAAAAGAATCCTTAGATACTTAAATGGTACTCAAACTCTAGGGTTATGGCACTCTAAGGACTCACAAATTAATTTATTAGGATATTCAGATGCTGATTTTGCTGGATGCAAATTAGATAGAAAAAGCACAAGTGGAACTTGCCAATTTCTTGGAGTTAACCTAATCTCATGGTTTAGCAAGAAACAAAATTCGGTGGCACTGTCTACGGCTGAGGCCGAATACATTGCAGCCAGAAGTTGTTGTGCTCAAATCTTGTGGATTAAGCAACAACTCGAAGATTTTGGAATTAAACTTAATAAAACACCAATAAGATGTGACAACACAAGTGCCATAAATCTATCTAAAAATCCAATTCAACACTCAAGATCTAAACATATTGAAATAAGACATCATTTTATAAGAGAACATGTTCAAAATAAAAATATAATTCTTGAATATGTTTGCACTGAAAATCAATTAGCTGATATCTTTACAAAGGCCCTTAGTGAGGATAGACTTTGTGAAATTAGGAGAAATCTAGGAATTCTAGATCCATTTGCCTAAAATTTCCCAATTTCCAAAGAATTGATTAGAGCTCAATTTTCAACATCTATCTTGGTCCCAAAAGCTCAAATTTATTATTCCAAAAACTTATAATTGAGCAAAATTCCTTCACTCAAAATTTCAAATTTTTCTGGAATTTATTCACATTTTTTCTGATTTTCTGAACTTCATGAGTCGACCCCCATGAGTCGACTCAATGGCAAACTTGTAAATCCCACCAACTTTCAATGGGTTCATTGTTTTTATACTGAAACCCTGTTCGTGAGACAACTCATCTTCTCATCGTCCTCCTTCCAAAAGCCGTCTTCTCCAAACTTTTTTTCCAAGGATCCAACTTGAAGCAATTCTCCCTCTTCCTCTCCACCAAAAATTGCCTCCTTGAAAAGGAATTTTTTGTGCTTTCTCGCATTGCTTGGCGCGGTTGGAACGTGCCCTAGCACTTTACCGATCTTTCAAAATCCACTTTTTTTCTCCACCAAAATCCTTCTTCACTCTCTTGTGATCCCTCCTCCACTCAATTCAAGTCTCCTTGTCTGCTACTATAGTGGATATGGCTCCAAAGATGAAACTTCCCCAAAGAAGAAAATCAATCCGTGAGCCTGAAGAATTTGTCAGAAAGAAAAGGCAAGCCGCTCAATCTTCTACTGCTCCCACTCCAGTTTCAGTACCTACTCAAGGTCCCTCTCAATCCTCCATAAGCCCCAGTGTAAATCCTCTTTCTGATAGAAAAGTAGAAACCGGGAAGAATATAGATTTTTGGTTCTTTGAGAAAGAAGGTTTTACTTTTGCTACCAAAATTAAAAACCAAGGATGGGAACTCTATTGCTCTCTTAAGGAAGTCACCTATGTTGACCTTGTTAGAGAATTCTACCAAAACCTACTTTATGGAAATGGGTCAGTGACTTCAACTGTAAAGGGAATTGATATCTGCCTGGATTCTAAGATATTGGGAGAAATACTTCAGTTGCCTAGTGAAGGATATTCTTATATGGAACTCCCAATTAAAGAAGAGGGGATCAGAATTATTTTAGGAGAAACTTATTCAGAAAATTTAAACAAATTGGAAGCAAAGTTTTTGTCCATTGAGATGAGGGTCCTGCATCAGATAGTTTCAAAGCTCTTCTTTCCTAGGAGTGGTAGACATGACTTACTTTCCAGCAGAGATGTATGTGTCATGTTTCATGTCATCACTCAGACCCCCCTGAACCTTCCTGCACTTATGATAGAGGCCATGAGAGAAACTTTAAACAGATCCAAGGCACACTTGCCTTATGGTATGGCCCTTACTAGAGTATTTAGGAGGTTTGGAGTTAGCTGTGAGGGGGAGGCATCTACCAAACTCTCACATGTGGACACTTTCAACCAACACAGCCTGCACCGAATGGGAATTACAAAGACTGTTGGTGGTTGGATCAAGGGCTCTGAAGAAAGAACTGAGGATAGAGCTGAAATAAGAGCTGAGGACAGAACTGAAGGCAGAGTAGAAGAAGAAGGTCCATCTTCTCCTGTACATGACTTCAGGGCAGCTTCACCAGATACCCAGTTCATTCCTGATACTGAGGCTGGCCCTTCAGAGTTTACTAGGATGCCCACACCAGTGTATCAGCCAGAGAGCAGAGCACCTCATTCAGAGTTCAGACTGGCTGACGATCAGATCGAGCATATTTCACAGCGTGTGGCTTCTTTGCTGTCTAGCCAGTGGGGTAGTACTTCTTTTGCACCTGGAGCCACCTCTTCTGATCAGACCATTACTCCCCACATCTTCACTGTGTTTCAGATGATATCAGATCAGTCCATCAGGATCCAGCAGCTTGAGGATACAGTCTGGAGACTTACTGGCAGAGTTCTTGACTTGCAGGGGCAAGTCCTTGCTTTGGCCCATCCCAAACCACAGGAGTCAATCATTGAGGTCACAGACCTCACTGCAGAGGCTGGTAGGCTCAGAGGAGCACTAGAAGGTGGATATGAATTGCTGAAAAAAGAAATCCGAAGATCGAGTGAGCATGCTACCACTCAGTTCACTGCTCTACTTCAATCTGTTTCCAGAGCACTGAACGTACTTGATTCTATTAGACTCACCCTTTCTGTTCAGTCCTTAGCATCTCAGCATTCTCAGCCACCCAGTTCATCTCGCTCTCCTGCTCGTGGCAGAGGCAGACGGGGTAGAGGACGCACTTCTGATCCATCATCTCCTCACCCTATATCTGATGACTCCGATCATTGACTTATCTTGATCATTTCTAGATCCTAGGTGTTAGTGTCTTGTTCTAGGATCTATACCTTGGGGCCATGTATTGACAATTAGCTGGTTGAATTTTATTTTTAAGAACTATGTATTGAAACAATTTTGTTTTTAATGGAATCATTTTTCACTTATATTTCTACCTTTTGTAATGATGTTGATCATATTATGGTTATATATATTCTTCTTGTTGAAAAATTATCTTCTCTTTGTTGTTGTTTGCTGTTGATAATTGCTATATTAAGGGAAAGCAAACTTCTATGATAAACTCTAAAAGGGGAGAAATTAAAGAATGTTTCAGAAAAAGGAAGAGTTAACCATATTTGATGATGTCAAAAAGGAGGAGAAATTAAATAAAACAAAAATTAAATATTTGGAGAAATTAAACAAAAATTGAGAAATTAAACAAAATTTTAGAAATTAAACAAAAATGTTATTTTGAAAAATTAAACAAAAAAATTTGAGAAAATTGATATCAGACAGAATTTAAACAAAAAGCAAAATCATAAGTACAATGCAAATAAGTAATTTTTTATATGCTCTGATATATTTCAAAATTCAAATTTGCTCAAATATATCTTTTGAAATTTACCTTGATACATTTTAAGAAATTTGATTTACTCTGATACACCCTAAAATTTCTTTTAACTTGCTCTGATACATGATAAAATTTAATCTGATACAGTGTGAAAGTTTCTCTGATATTTAATCTGATACAGTGTGAAAGTTTCTCTGATATTTGCTCTGATACAGTATGAAATTTTCTCTGATATATTATAACATTTACTCTGATACATTGTAAAATCTTTTCGGATAACATTGTAAAAATTATTGTTCTTGCTCTGATACATTGCAAAATTTATTTCTTTTCTCTTGCTCTGATATATCTTAAGCTCAAAATAAGTTAATACACTTAAGTTTAAAATCAACTTTTAAACATACTTTGGCACACATAATTTTTTCAAGCATATAAGTATTTTTTTTGCTCTGATGCTAAATCTAAAATCAAATGAAAATGGAATTTTCAAAATACAGCTCAATCTGATAACAAAAATAAGTTTTCTGCTCTAACACCAAAATCACATAATCAAATGAGCATATCTTCAAATCCTTAAGCAAATGGACAAATTATTTTTGTATATGACCATTTATATTACATGCCAAAAGAATCATACTCTTTTCAAGCATATACACCTATAATAGATTCTTTTGAAATTAATACATTAACATAAATATTTTTGTTCAAGTGTTTTGTCATCATCAAAATGGGGGAGATTGTTGCTCCTAGATTGATTTTGATGATTACAAAGCAGATTAAAGGGATACAAATAATTTTAAAATTGAAAAAGTCCTTATGCTCTTCAAGGGCAAAATCATAATTTCACTAAAATCCTGATTTGATAGTATCACTTGGTAAAACAAAAGATTTGTAAACTATTGGTGAAAATTTTATTGTATTTGGACTTATATTTTTGAAGTTATGAAGGTTTGAAGTGCATGAGTCGACTCATGAGTCAACTCATGGCACTATGAGCTGACTGGCACATAAAAAAATTCCCATGGCACGCTGGATTTTTTACTTGGCATGACCTGTGAGTCGACTCATGAGTCGACCCACAAGGCATGAGTCGACTCATGAGTCGACCTCTACTGATTTGAGCCGAAAAATTCAGAAATCAAGACTGTCTGATCTGTGCAACAGAAGTCGACTCATGAGTCGACTCCTGTAGCATGAGTCGACTCATGAGTCGACTCCTGCGACGGAAATCGTCCGCAACGACTATTTTTTTGCCCGTTTTAATTGCTTTTTATGCTTCCTAAAATTGCTCTAACGGCTCTTTATCTGCCTAAATTGTTTTCTCTTGCTTTTAATTCTATAAAATACTTTAAATGGTGAAAGAAATTGCAGATTAAATAGCAGATCAAATTGGAGAGAAAATAAGAAGATCAATCGGCAGATCAAATGAGAGATCAAATTCATTGAGAGGATCCAAAAATATACGAAAAAGTGATCAACGAGATATTTGAGAGAAAAAGAAAAGAGGATCCAAAATCCACACGAGAGATTGTGAAAGAGATTCAAGAGCTTTCAAAGAGAGGATCTTTCAAGCCTATTGTTCAACCTTGATCTAGAGATCTTCCAAAGCTTTCAAGAGATCTTCAATCAACAATCAACCTCTTCTCAAGCATTCGTTCAAGCGTTCATCCACTTTGAGAAAATCCGAAAAGGGGTTCTTCATTTGAGTAAAGTTTTTATTGTTATATTCGCTCATTTAAAGGAGCTGTTATTGTATTAATCTGTGCTCAAAATTTTCTAACTCTTTGTGAGTTTTTGTTCTTATTTTTGGAGGATTTCCAAAATAAGGAAAGGTTGATCCGAACCTGAAATCGGAGTATTTTGGGTTTACTTGTACCCGGGAAACAAGTGATCTAGCTTGGGATAGCTAGTGTCGGAGTTTTTGACGTTTTATATTCAGGTTGAATACAAGCATAGTGGATTGAAATTTCCAAGTAGGAGCTTGGGGAGTGGATGTAGGTGCAAGGTTAGCACTGAACCACTATAAATCCTTGTGTTTGTGGTGTGCTTTATCGCTTCACTTTAGTTCTTTATTATATTCTTGTATTCCTGCTTTAGGTAATTAATATTGAATTAAAGTCTTTGTTTTGTTCTTCATAAGTAATCTGTTGGGCTTAAAATTTTTAGAAACCCAATTCACCCCCCCTCTTGGGTTGCATAGCTGGGCAACATACGGGAGCTAGGCTCCGTCCTCAACTTCAACTGCTGGGAGCCGGACTTCATCCCTGACCTTGATTACAGGTGGATCTCGCCCGGGCTCCTACGGGAGCCGGACTCCATCCCCGGCTGTGATTGAAGGAAGACTCCGTCCGAACTCCTGCGAAAGCCAGATTCTGAGCTCCTCTTAGATAGATTGCTAACTACCTCTCTCCACCAGACGCTACAGCCGGGCTTCCGCCGACGAACCTTCACCCCCTGGCACGCTGCAGTAATAGCCGCGATCCTGCTCCACCCCCTACGGCAGATTCCATGCACCTCCATCACTCCACGATTCTGCTCCACCTCCTGCGACGGATTCCACATGCCTCCATCACTCCACGATTCTGCTCCACCTCCCTGCGATGGATACCGCACGATTCTTCCATTCTCTGGCAAGTCGCGACAACGGACGCCGCTCCGCTCCTCGTGGCAGACTCCACGCGGCACGCCCCGGGGCTAGCCACGGGTCCACCCCACTACTCTTCGCAACAAACTTCCCCTGACTCTGGGTAGCCCACTGCCAGACGGTTACAGACATCGCTATCAGTCTGTTACTCCCTCCGCCTATAAAAGGGGGACCCTAGATACGTTATTCTATAAGCTCTCATCTTTTACCTAGAAACTTTGCTAAAATTTTCATTCGAGCACTCAATTCTTGTTAAGGCAGAGAACTGACTTGAGCGTCGGAGGGTCTTGCCGGAGCAACCCCACCTCCGGTTTAGACTTCTTTTGCAGGTCCCGACGGCGACCGCGACTCCAGCTTCTCCGACGTAAGTGGATTTTTGCACCAACAGGATTGGCGCTGGAGGAAGGGCCTGTGTCTTCGCAGTATCCTTGTTCTTAAAGGAGCGCTCAACGGGACCGCCTCCGGGCATCTTTTTCGATGTCCTCTCCTCCTTCCTCCACTTGGTCTTTGCTCGATGCCTCCCCGTAAGGCATCCACGCGACGATCCACGGCCTCCACGGCCAGATCTCAGGCTCCGACCTCACCTCCTATTTCCCAACCTCCTCCTCCTCCACCGGCGATGGCGGTCGGTGCAGAGCAGTTTGATCTGCTAGCGCAGCAGGTCAGAGGCCTCACTGAAGCTGTGCAGGCCATGCAGTAGCAGCAGCAGCCGCATGCATCAGTGTGCCTGGAAAGGGTGTCTCTGGAACACCAGAATCCGACGGTGGGGCGGGCCACTTGGGCCAGCCGTCCCGTCTTTCCTGGGAAGATGAACCCGAGGGTGGAGAGCCCTCAATCGGATCACGACTCCACCCTTGGAAGATCCCTGCCCCCATTCTGCCAGAGGACCCTCGAGACCCAAAGTCGAGAGGATTTCCTGGATCGGAGACTCCAAGAGATGAACCGGCGGATCGAAGAACTCCACCACGCTCCCCCCACTTATGGTGAGGATATTTGCACTGACCCTCTCTTTTCTCAAATGATCATGCAGGAACCGATCCCGCCAAACTTCAAACTCCCCCAGTTCGAAAGCTACGACGGGACTTCAGACCCGGTTGATCATCTGGAAGCCTTCCGGATGATGATGTTGCTTCATGGCACTCCCGATGCCATTCTATGCCGAGCCTTCCCATCCACCTTGACGGGAGTGGCGAGAAACTGGTACTCGACGCTGAAGTCGGGTACCATCTTTTCCTTCGATCAAATGAGCCACCAATTTGTGGTCCATTTTGTCAGCAGCCGGCGCCCCCAGAAGGGTTCGAAGTTCCTCATCAATATCAAGCAGAGGGAAGGGGAGTCCATTCGGGCCTACATCAACCGTTTCAATGTCGCAGCGCTGGAGGTCCGAAATTTGGACCAATCAGTCGCAATGGCCGCCCTGAAGGGTGGCCTTCAGAAGAATGACCTTTTGTTCTCTCTGGAGAAGAAGTACCTCAGAAATTTTGCTGATTTGTTGGCTCGGGTTGAAGGGTACGCCAAAGTAGAAGAAGCCTTCAAAATGAAGGATGAGAAGACTGCGAGAGAGCGGCAGGTGGGAGACTTGAGTAAGCCCGCAGTCGAAAAAAGGTTGAGAGAAGCTCGACCGCGTTCTCGATCCCCTCCTGGGCACAAGCGTGCCCATACTCTGCCCCGGGTGCGTAGGCAGAGAAGTCCAGATCGTGGGGTTCGACGGGGTTCTCCACCAGGAAAATTCTGCAACTACGCCCCCCTCAATGCCTCGAAGACCCAGGTACTGATGAAGGTCAGGGAGCAGCTCCCTAGGCCAGAGAGGATGCGCACACACCCCGAAAAGTGCAACCCCAACAAGTTCTGTCTCTACCACCGCGACCACGGCCACGACACGGAGGAATGCATCCAGCTCTGAGATGAGATCTAGGAGCTCATCCGATGAGGTCGACTCGACAGGTTCATCCGACGCCGGCCTGAGGGTAGAGAAGATCGGCAAGGGCCCTGCCACAACCTGAACCGCCAAGGAGGGAGGAGCAGCCCGGAGATCGGCCTCCAATTAGGACCATCGACTCCATCACCGGAGGGCCTCAAGGAGGAGCAGACCTTCCACGACCATGGAACTCGAGAAACCTATACATGTATTACTTACGACTTTGCCCTGAATCTAAATTCCTTTCGACTTGGCATGTTCCTCCCATTTGGCATGGATTTGTTATGACTGGGGATAACCCCTTCAAACAATTAAAACAAGGTTATGTTAGGAATGGGAGAAGAACCTCATCCTAACATAAATAAAATGAAAGTCCGATTATCTTGAAATCGGATTGGAGGAGAGGCCTTACAACGCCCGAATGTGCCCCCACAGCCATGTCAGGAACAGGAGGAGAACCTCGTCCTGGCATGAGCAAAGTCGAAGGCCCGGTTCTTTTAGATCGGATGGGGGGAGAGGCCTTACAATGCCCGAATGTGCCCCCACAGCCATGTCAGGAACAGGAGGAGAACCTCGTCCTGACATGAGCAAAGTCAAAGGATCGATTCTTTTAGATCGGATGGGGGGAGAGGCCTTACAACGCCCGAATGCGTCCCCACAGCCATGTCAGGAACAGGAGGAGAACCTCATCCTGACATGAGCAAAGTCAAAGGCCCGATTCTTTTAGACCGGATGGGGGGAGAGGCCTTACAATGCCCTAATGCGCCCCCACAGCCATGTCAAGAACAGGAGGAGAACCTCGTCCTGACATGAGCAAAGTCGAAGGCCCGATTCTTTTAGACCGGATGGGGGGAGAGACCCTTGTGATGGCCCTTATGTGCCCCCGCGGCCCCGTTGGGAACAGGAGGAGAACTTCGTCCTAACCTGAGCTGAGATCGACTACGTCAGGAACGGAAGGAGAACCTCGTCCTGACGGTGATGAAACCCGACCGCCCAACAAGATCGGATGAAGGAGAAAGGCCCCTCATTGACACCTTCACGCTTCTACGCAACCCCACAAAAAGCAAGGGGAGGGCCCTCACTCCGAAAAGAGGAGAGAAATTAAAAAGAAAAAGCGACGAACTACGTCGGAAACAGATGAAGGACAAACTACACCAAAGACCTAAGGAACCTCATCTCAACAAAGACGGGAAGTTCCTACCAAACACCCTTGGCCTCTAAGAAGGCTCTCAACACAGGACAAGAAAACAGTGACGCCTCCGAGGTAATGCGGAGTTCGGACCACCAAGCTCAAGCCTACGACCATGAACGATGAGGAAAGCAAACCAGCGTGTCGACGATTGGGCACCTCCAAACGACGTCAACGTTGGACAAGTCGAACGATAAGAGAAGTTCGGCGGATGATAATTTAATACAATATGCAGACGAGGTAACACAAAATCTCCTTTTCATTCCATTTGCGAAATATACACCACAAAGCCCAAAAGGCCAAAGGAAGAAAAGTAAAACGACAAAAGCGAGACAAAATAACAAAAGGGAAAATTTATACATGAAAAGACAGAAGGCCGAGAAGAGCCCTAGAGAAGCTCTGCTCCTTCCGACCTAGAATTATCTACTCCACCCCTTATCCAGGACTGCCTCAGATTCTCAACTTCTTCTTCTAGCTCTCTCTTTTTCAGCAGTGCATCCTGGAGCGCCCGACGAAGTCGCTGGCTTTCGGTCTCCACCTTTCGATGCCTCTTTCTCAGGACCTCAGATTCTGCCTCCGCGTCCGTGACAGCCTGCTGCTCGTATGCCAGTTGGATCTTTAATTACTACAGCTCAGCTGTCCTTTCTTCGAGGGTGACAGAAAGCCCTTCGACGGTTCCTCTTAGGGACTGGAGTTCATTAGAATCTCGAGCAGAAGTAAGCTGAGCCTTGTCAGCCAGCTGTCTCTGAAGACGGACGACTTCGTCAGCCGCCACCCTGAGTCTCCCTTTATATTCATCCACCTGCCTGCGCCAACCGGCCCGATGCACGTCGTAACTCACCTCGGCGTCCTAAAGCTGCTGCTGAAGGTCGGAGACCTTCTTCGACCACTCCCGATCACCGTCGGCCCGAGCCAAGAGCCGAGACGAACTCCCTTCCAGCTGGCCAATCCTCTCCTACGTGGCTAACAGTTCCACCCTGAGGGAGCTGATCTTAGTAGCTTGAGCCCAAATTCGATCGCTGGCACTCTTCTTGTGTTCCTCGAGCTCCTTCGTGAAGTCTGCCTTCCTCCGGCTATACTCCATGATCCCCTTCACGTGGAGATTTCGAAAGCGGGTGGCCTCCGAGGTGGCTTCGGAGTAACCCTCCCTTAACCTGTGAAGCTCGCCTTCCATCTTCTTTGACCTTTTCGTCGCATGAAGAACCTCCTTCTTCAGCCGCTGGATCGTGGACTTCAGCGAGATCCCCTGGGGCAGGGGAAGTGCCTTGGCAGGACACTGCCATCGAGAGACAGAAGCGTCAAGGTGCGTCTCATTGCAGAAAGGAAAAAAAAAAGGGAGGGAAGGGGGAGAAGAGAAGCCATCCACGATGAGAAATTCAACTTTATTGATTGAATGATTCTTGAAGACAAAAAGGAAAAGAAAAATTACGGTAAAAGAAAGATACAAGGTCGGAGATCTCAGACCTCAGAAGCAGGAGTTGGAGAGCTCGGTGTTCCTGGAGGGGGGCTGCAACAGCAGTAGCGGCAGGAGAAGGATCAGCCTCATCCTCAGACTCCTCGCCCAAGAAGCTGAGGTCGAGCTCGGAAAATTTCCTGGCCACCTTCTCCTGGCAGAGCTCGAACCCCTTGATGAATGCTTCTTGACCGAACCTAACATTCAGGTCCTTCATCTCTGCGGAGGCCTTGAACTCCTCCACTGCAAGAACCCTGGCCTCCGAGACCAGGATCGGAATCTGCTCCGCCAAGTTGGTGACCTCGGTCTCTGCCTTCCTCACCGTTTCCTCCGAGGTCTGCCTCTCTTCCTCTCGGGCCTGCTTTTCTCTCTCCAGGGCCTCCTGGAGGGTAACTACTTTGGCTGCCATTTCTTTGAGATGAGTGACCTCGGCCTGGTGATGCTCCTCCACCTGGATGGCGTCCCTCCTCGCCCGGTTCGTTGCCTCGATATTGGCGAGGAGCTGGTGCCCTATCTGCAAGGGTAGCTAGGGGATCAGAACAAGGGTCAAATAGCCGGTTAAATGAAGATTTGTTTACCTTGAGAAAGGATCCTAGGAAGTCCCAAACCTGCTGCTCAGGATTGGCGCGGTCGATCCTCTCGACGACTTCAGGCAGAATGCAGCCGTCAATCAACCGCTTGATCAAGGCCCTATCATTGAAGGGATTCTCCAGCTCCTCTTCGGAACCGAGGGACTCGTCAGCGGCGGCTCGGTGGCTACTCACCCTGTGGGCCACCGACTTCCTTCTCCTCCCCCTCTCGATTACGGGCACCTCCGTGGAGCGGACCCCCAAAACGGGAGCCCCAACCGGCGGACTCCTTGAAGAGGCCCGGGGGGTCGTTGGTTCGACGTCCGAAGGAACGTCGATCGCTGGAGCCGCCTGGATGGGCGTGGCCAAGCTCGTCTCCTCCGCCCTGACCCTCTTTGCTGATCCGGAGGCCGCGGCACCCTTTCTTTTGTGGGCCTTGAGGCCCCTGGCAAGCATCCGCGCTGCTTCGGCGTCCATTCCTTAAAAAAAAAAATCAATCAATAAAAAATTAGAAATCAATAATAGGGTGAAAAAGGAAGGAGTAGCATGCAAAAAAAAAAAAAAAAGAGAAAAGACAAGAAAAAGAAAGAAAAAGAAGAAGGACGGAAGAAAAGAAGAGAAAGGAAAAGATGGAGTACTCGCAGGATCCTGGGGGCTCAGGCCGATGTTGAAAAAAAATTGCTCCCTCAGAAGGTTGGGAAGGGAAGGAGCGGAGTAGTCAAGAAGCTTTCGGGCAGCCTGGAGGTCGCCCTCCCCCATGCTAGGGGCCCGACGGATAGAATCCCTCAGAGAGCCCCAAGGGGGTAGGCCCAGCCTCAGGGTCGGGCAGTGGACGAAGAGGTATTTTCTCTTCCAGTTGTGGATTGAAGAGGGGGCACCTTTCAGCAACCCCTTCTTGCCGAACTGAGGAGAGAAATACCACCAGTCCTTCGTCGAAGGATGATGCTTGAAGGTATAGAAATGCCTAAACAAAGAGGGTGACGGCTGGACCTCGACTACGTGGCAAAGGGAGAGAAATCCTACCAAAAACCTAAAAGAATTAGGAGCAACTGAAGCCAAAGAGATATCTAAGAAGCGGAAGAGGGCGACAACAAAGAACGGAAGTGAAAGCCGGAGTCCGGCATGGAACACCTCCTAATACAGGCAGAAACGATCGGGTGGGGGAGTGCTAGCCCGGTCGGAGGGGTCAGGCAGCTCTAGGTCGTACTTCGGAGGAACTCCATACTGAACCCTTATCAGAAGGAGTTCATCCGGAGTCAAATGGTGCCCGGTGCAAAAATCGGGCGAAGCCCAGCCCCAGATGCGGGTTCATCTACAGAACGAGGGACCTGGGGGGTTGAGGCGGAAGAACTTCCAAAACCGTTGGAAGCGGAAGAGCCGGAAGACATTTCAAATAACTTCGAATGAAGACTCTAAAGATCCCGAAGAAAACAGATGGGACAGAGGACGAGAGGTCATGGGAGACTAACTCGGAGGAATACGACAGAAGAAAATGGCGAAGAAAAGGCCCTTAAATGGCAAAAAGAAGGACGGAGGTTCTGGGACTAACCTAGATCGCCCTGAGGGATGCAGAGAGGTGAGGAAAGGGATGATTCGAAGGATGCCCATGGCCCAAGAAGATGCCAAGGAGAATCGGAACTCTCGAAGAAGGGGCGGATACTGATGGAACTCTCAGGCGGAATAGGGCCCCTAAATGCGGAAGGGCGGGTTTAAATAGACCCTGGGATCCGGCGCCATAATGATCGCGAATCCCCCCAGACCGGCCCGCGCTCGACACGTGTCCCACTCGCCGTGGCAGACGGCTAAAAGTGGCTGACGGCTGACAGATCCATTACTGTACTGTACCTGGGCCAGCATACCAGCGAGAATTTTGAAAGGTCCCTTCATATCACCCCGATTCGAAAAGACTCCAGCACGCGCACATTTAATGCCAAAATATCTGGAGGCGGTCGTACACAGGGTTCAAGGGGACAACTTCGGCTGTGCAAACCTCTCTGTACTTCCTTCATTCGAAATTCAAACTCAAAAGTAGGGGGACTGGTGTTGGGTATAAAATCCTCTCAGTCAAAGTTCTCAACGGGATTAACCCTCGCGGGCCTCGTCCCCGACTCCGGCTGCAGGCAGACCTTGTCCGGACTCCTACAGGAGCCGGACTCCGCCCACAGCTTCGACCGCATGCAGACTCCACCTGGACTCCTACGGGAGTCGGGCTCCGTAACCAACTTTAACTGCTAGTAAGCGTCGCCTGGACTCCTACGGGAGCCGGGCTCCGTCACCAACTTCAACTGCTGGTAAGCTTCGTCCGGACTCCTACGGGAGCCGGACTTTGCCCCTGACTTTAATTGCAGGAAGACTCCGCCTGGACTCCTACAGGAGCCGAGCTCCGTCACCAACTTCAACTACTGGTAAGCGCCGCCCGGACTCCTACGGGAGCCGGGCTCCATCCCCAACTCCAACTGCCAAGCAGACTCCGCCTGGACTCCTGCGGGAGCCGGGCTCCGTCACCAACTTCAACTGCAAGGAAGACTCCGCCCGGACCCCTACGGGAGTCGGGCCTCATCCCCGACTCCGGCTGCAGACAGACCTTGTCCGGGCTCCTACGGGAGCCAGACTCCGCCCACAACTCCGACCGCAAGTAGACTCCGCCCGGACTCCTACGGGAGCCGGGCTCCGTCACCAACTTCAACTGCTGGTAAGCTTCATCCGGACTCCTACGGGTGCCGGACTTTGCCCCTGACTTTAATTACAGGAAGACTCCGCCCGGACCCCTACGGGGGCCGGGCCTCGTCTCTGACTCTGGCTGCAGACAGACCTCGCCTGGACTCCTACGGGAGCCGGACTCCGCCCACAACTCCAACTGCCAAGCAGACTCTGCCTGGACTCCTGCGGGAGCCGGGCTCCGTCACCAACGTCAACTGCAAGGAAGACTCCGCCCGGACCCCTACGGGAGCCGGGCCTCGTCCCCGATTCTGGCTGCAGACAGACCTTGTCTGGGCTCCTACGGGAGCCGGACTCCGCCCACAACTCCGACCGCAAGCAGACTCCGCCCGGACTCCTACGGGAGCTGGGCTCCATCACCAACCTCAGCTGCTGGTAAGCTTCGTCCGGACTCCTACGGGAGTCGGACTTCGCCCCTGACTTTGATTGCAGGAAGACTCCGCCCGGACTCCTACGGGAGCTGGGCTCCGTCACCAACATCAACTGCTGGTAAGCTTCGTCCGGACTCCTACGGGAGCCGGACTTTGCACCTGACTTTAATTGTAGGAAGACTCTGCCCGGACTCCTACGAGAGCCGGGCTCCATCCTCAACTTCAACTGCTGGGAGCCGGACTCCATCCCTGACCTTGATTACAGGTGGATCTCGCCCGGGCTCCTATGGGAGCCGGACTCCACCCCCGGTTGTGACTGAAGGAAGACTCCATCCGTACTCCTGCGAAAGCCGGATTTCGAGCTCCTCTCAAACAGATTGCTAACTACCTCTCTCCGCCAGATGCTCCAGCCAGGCTTCCACCGACGAACCTTCACCCCCTGGCGCGTTGCAGTAACAGCCACGATCCTGCTCCACCCCCTACGACAGATTCCACGCACCTCCATCACTCAACGTTTCTGCTCCACCTCTTGTGACGGATTCCACGTGCCTCCATCACTCCACGATTCTGCTCCACCTCCCTGCGACGAATATCGCATGATTCTTCCATTCTCTGGCAAGTCGCGACAATGGACGCCGCTCCGCTCCTCGTGGCAGACTCCATGCGGCACGCCCCGGGGCTAGCCACGGGTCCACCCCACTACTCTTCGCAACAAACTCTCCCTGACTCTGGGCAGCCCACTGCCAGACGGATATAGACATCACTATCAGTCTGTTACTCCCTCTGCCTATAAAAGGGGGACCCCAGATACGTTATTCTATAAGCTCTCATCTTTTACCTAGAAACTCTGCTAAAATTTCCATTCGAGCACTCCATTCTTGTTGAGGCAGAGAACTGACTTGAGCGTCGGAGGGTCTTGCCGGAGCAACCCCACCTCCGATTTAGACTTCTTTTGCAGGTCCCGACGGCGACCGCGACTCCAGCTTCTCCGGCGTAAGCAGATTTTTGCACCAACACACCTTATGGGATGCCAATCTAAATTCTGCACTGCCAACAAACCTTCCCATGCAATAAAAAATAATTTTGTGAATGTGGAAGCCTGATTTTATGTGCCAATACACTTGACTCAATCAGCTAAGGTTAACCCAATTTGAAATCAAAATTAGTTTATATTTAATTAGATTTAATTAGCCCAATCTGGAACCAAATTTGAACCCGATTTGAAACAAGGAGCTAGGATTCGCAATATGTGCTAGCATGTCAATCTTGCAAATATGATCTAATCTAATTAGACCCCTGATCAATTCTCTTTGTTTGTGACCCATTCAGTTTCACATCTAACTAGCAGTAGATCTGAGTGCAAATTGATCTGATTTGATTAGAATTTAATCTAACCGATCTAGATCTAATTGAGCTAATCCGATTTCAGCAATTCGAACCTTTTTAATTGGTGATCAAATTAAACTCTTTAATTTGATCAAATTTATAAGATAAAATTAATATCTAGCAATGTATCATATCTATCTGAAAGATATAAAATTTTGATAAAAATTATTAAAAATATGTTTCAGTAGAAAGTTATCGTGTAATTCGATCCTGCGATCAATCTACTTCCCAAATATGACTCTGGATATGGAATGATGTCAAATTCAATATCATATTCATATTTTTTTTAATCTTTAATGATGATTTGATCAATAAAATATTAAAAAAAATTTTCTAATTTTCATCCTACTTTGATCAAAGACTTTCTAAATTATCAATCGATTAGAGTAAGTAGAATGCGATCTCCTGTTACTAGGAGTGATCAATTTCATGTTGACCTACTCACAACCTTCATACACATTTCACTATATCCAGATCATCCCATACATGACTAAGTCATGAATAAGTATAAACCAAAATATAAATTCATATATATAAGGTTCTATGGTAGTCTCAGGTCAAAAGATTATATGCATAACTCCCACTATAAGAAAATATCTTTGAATGGGTAAGTTAATTTTATAAGATGTTTCTCAAGTCGGATCAATTCAGTAAACTCATTTTTTAATGAGCACCCATATCCTTATATTAGTATCTCATACAAGTGGCTTATGAGATCAGCTACCCTCTCCGTCGAGCATACATAGAAAGTACCAGTCTATCCGAAATATTGATCTCCTAATCAATGCTCCTATGACTAGAAATATTTTAAATCAAAATTTTTAAGATTTTAGATCTCATAGATATGATCTTATCATCACCCTAAAACCATTGCTTTGATTTATGGAGTTCATCATAATCATTACAAAAGTAAGATGCAGCATATGATGAAAAATAAATATCTTATATTTATAAAATATTAATTACATGAGTTTGAAAGATTACAAGAAAAATTTATTAAAATATAAATTTTGATTGGCTTGTAGTGCATATTCTTTTCAATCTCCCACTTGTACTAAAGCCAATCGTCCTTATATTTTATCTCCATAAAATCGAGGTGACGATCGAACTACTGCTATGGTAGAGCCTTAGTGAACGGGTCTGCTATATTCTTTGTATGTACTCATTCGATGACTACATCTTATCTTTTGACTATTTTATGAAAGAGATGGAAGCATCTTAGAATATGCTTAGATTTATGATGAGACTTCGATTCCTTTGCTTGAGCAACTACTCCAGTAATTGTTGAAAATTGTATCCTAAAACCAATCGTGTGATGATTGAGTTCATCCTTGTATATAAATTATTGATTATTGAATAATAGTTATTCTAGTATTATTCATCACAAAGTGACATCTTCCTTGAACTCTTGAATTGTGATGAAGTCTCTAGAACTATGCTAGTGTACGACAAAGAGAAGATTTATCGTATAGTTCTTAAACAAGTTTGTGACCAAATGATACGTCATTACGAGACGATGACATTTATTGAGTGAAGATCATTGTGTGCCATATGGGTTGGTTGTCCTCTTAACCAAGGAGTGTAGTGACACTGGTATGGCATACAGGTGAAATGTAAGGGTACATCATCACTGAATAAGTGACTCACCTGCTGAGCGCTTTGCTGTCAAGAGCTACTCGTGAAACATATGGGTATAAATATCTTTCAGAACTGAGATCACCATAGTGACTTGCAAGCAACTCACTATGCTTTGGTGTCGAACTACCTGAATTTTTAATGCAGTGATGGAAGGCTACTGGGTACAGTCAAGTACTTACGAAGTCTGTGTGTGGATCAAGATGGGATTGACCCCTCTGGATTATTAAAGTTGATGTATCACTGTATTTTAATTTAGTAAAATTTTGGTCAGGATAATCTATGAAATAGATTTGAAAGGTTGAAATACAATATGGATGAAGCAATCTCAGTTGACAGTTAACCTGAGACTATCCTAGAGTATCTAGGGTCAAAAGAATGAATTATGCGGTAACCAAGAGTATAGATTCTAGAATATTCTTTTGCGATAATTCAACCTATCTGGATATTAAAAATTATTGCTAGATGGTATCTCGATTAGTGCAGAAATTGATTCCTGTGCTACCGGCTCAGTGTTTAAACCTATGGAGTCACGCACATAAGTTAGACAAAGTAGAAAGGAATTGACCTATGCTTATATGTCCAATCTAGAAATACTTGACTTGATTGAATATATAAGTTAACTTAATTGAAAATTAAGTTATGGGTCAAATGAGATTGAAGAGTTGACTATATCTAGCTAGCACTACACATGAGGTTCAAGTTCAATCCCGGGGTTGAACAATTTCTATCTCTGATCCATGGAATATATGAAAGATTGAATTTAAGTACTAATTAATTTTAGATTAAATTTTAATTAATTAAATTTAAATAGATCTAAAATTTAAGTTAGACTTGATATAAAAGTCCTAAAGAGTTTAGGATTGACAGCCTTTCAAAATTAATTTCGAATCGGCTTCAAATCAAATTCGAATCGGACCTGTTTTGGATGAAATACGAGTATTCCTACTTGCACTGAGAATACCCACTCATGAAGCATGATCAAAAATTAGTTTAGTGCTTATTTGGGGCATCCCAAGTGGGTGTGAGAGTGGGTGCAAAGTGGATGTCATAAGTGATGGCAATTATATCTCATGTAGGAGTCCTTCTTTCATGAGTATTGGATCAATTCAAATCAGATTTAAATAAAGTATCCTTCTTTCATTGGATCATGAGAATCATCTATAAATAGAGAGAATCTCTACCTATGAATAAAATAAGAGAATAGAATAGCAAACAAATCAAATTGAGAGAAAAGAAAAAGAGAGAGAGATAGGCGTGTGAAGAGAGAGCTCCTTCATCTTCTCATCTCTCCCTTTGTTGCCGCCTCCTCTCCTTGGGTGTGGATCCTTCTTAGGTATCCTACCTATTGGTGTGAGGTGTCACATCATCACATCTCATTCCTCAATTGATTGAGTTGCGAAGTCAATTAGATTGGAGTTCATCCTGCTTTCCTATGGCATCTAACGTGCATGCGAAGTAGAGGGTCTGCATATCCAGGCCTCCGTAAATATTTATATCAAATAATTTTAGATTTGATCTTTGATTTTGTAGTGATTCAGATAAAGATTTGATCCTTAAATAAGTAGAATATTAAAAAAAATTTTGAGATGCAACCTGAACATTCTAAAGGAAAACTGTTCCCTTCCCTTCAACTAGTATCAGAGCAGGCCTAAAATATATGCTTATAAAATAAAATTTTTTATATGAGATATAATTGAATTTTTTTTTATAATATTAAATATCATTTAAATCTATTTATATAAAATTTTTAATCTAATTTTGATTGGATTAGAGATGCCTAATCAATGGTTGATTGAGGTTGTTATAAATCTGTTATAACAAAATTTTGCTGTTACTAAATTTTTGATGAAAAACAAAGTGAATTAAAAATATATTTTATATCTATTTTAATAGAATTTTAATTTTGTTATTTTTCTTATGAAGTGAGGATTATCTCAGATTTAAATTGGATTCATTTTGATGGATATTTAGATTTGAATCCTATCAAAATTCAGTACTGCACGAAAATAGATTTTATCAGAAATCAATTCCTTATACATTCATATTTACATCTAATTATTTTTTTATTCAAATCTAAAATTAATATTTTATAACTAGTATAAGATAAATTTTAGATTTGATATGATATATATGATACATCAAATCTAATTGGATTAGATGAAGAACATAATTGATGAGATCAAGGATATGTTCAAGATATAAAATAATTTTGTCAATAATTGCATATTGATGTAATTATATATAAAATTAGATTTTAGATCTTAGTAGTCTAGTACTCAGATGATGAGATCACCAGACCATCCGGTCATAAGAGATTGAAGAGATTAATCTCTCTTTTACCTATTCGATGGGTTCTCTTATGACGTGTAAGGGTGTCATTGTGATCCAGTTTCATGAAGAAGAAAAGTGAATCGATTTTTATATATTATTTTGATCATAAATATATTTAGATTAGATCTAAAATAATTTATAATTTATTATAATAGGATAAAATTTAGATTTAAAATTATTTTGGATTTGAATTACATGTTACATATGATGTAATTGATATTGATCTAAAAGTTATCATGATACATGAGATGTATAAATGAAGTTTAAATCATATCTATGTATGTCTAATTGTTAAACATATTATAAAAATTTATTTTTATGTATTTAAATATATGGTATGCTTCACTTGAAATCCTTGTAGAATAGTTCTACAAACTGAAACACATGTTTTACACACTTAATTTTGAATTAAGTTTGAATAATCTAGAATTGAGAATTGAAGATTATTAAGACATCGCATAATATGATAAGCAAAGGGTTAGCATGAATCAGATCTTTTTAATGGATTAGACCTAGGGTTAGGAATATATATGGATCAAGTAGAGAAATTGATTAAGTCTAATCAAGTGTTGAATTAGATTAGATCAGTATTTCTCTAAATCAATCTCAATAGTTGAAGTCTGATCAAGTCCATGTGTTTGACCCCAATAAATGGACTATGATCATGGCTCCGTGGTTGAGTCCAAATCTTCTGGTGTGCCAAATTGAAACTAATTAATCAGTTAGTGTCTAAGGTAAGTTTGGCAAATTTGATCAAGTGGTTTTTAATTGAGAGCTATTCACCTAGATGCATCTACGGTTAGTTAAGGATAGATCCCTCTCGCTGATCTTACTTATCTGGTCAACATGATAGATTATATTTTGATTAGATCACTAGTCGATTCATGCAGACCCATGCCATTAAGGTAAATCAGTGTGACTAATTTAGATATCTTTAGACCAGCTTGTATTTAATCCTTTAAATGACTTGGTGAAGTCAGTGGAAGGATTTGCAGCTTGCAGATCGACTTTTTCTCTTATTCTCAGGTCAATGAAATCAAATCTTCTAAATTATTAGGTCCATAAAGTGATAAAATTATGAGATAACTTAGTCATTACCTCCCATTAAGGTGTGTGATAATGAGTCCAATATTCTAAATAGGCATTGGAGGTGCCCCACACTTGGTGTCTATTACGTATTGAAATTATCATTCATCATATGACCATCATGATATACCTTCAAATCAATGCTCAGGTTGATCAAGCCACACTCGAACCTGGACATCCGTTTATTGGATGCACTTGATGTTTCATGTTAATGGTTGGACCTAACCAAAATTTTCAGTGGAGGCGCCACACGCTTGCTGAAGAAAAGTCTGGGGTAAAACCCAATACTAAAAATTATTTGGAGAAATAATTGGTTATGAACCTACCCATGGATGCACTAGGGTTGGCCGAGCCACACTCGGACCCGAATGCAGTCCGTGTGGATTCTAGTACCTACTAAGGAATTAATGTAATTCCTCAAGTTGGAGGTAGAGGCTACCAATTCACAAAAAATAGTGGGAGGACCTTTAGACTAAAGTCTATATCTTCAGGATTAAAAAAATAATTCATATACTAATAGGCTAATATTTTCTCCTTTCAGTTATGGCCAATACACTATCCCTCTGTTCGCTATTGGACAGTGACAAGCTCACCAGACCCAACTTCGATAGCTAGTATCGAAAGTTGAAGATCGTATTGGAGCACGAGAGGATTTTGTATGTCCTTACGGATCAGGCACCTGAAGAACCTGCAGCCAATGCTCCTCGTGCTGTGAGAGACACTTACATGAAGTGGCTCAATGATCACAAGACTATGCATTGCATGATGAGGACAGCTATGAACGATGAACTTAGTCATAAATTCAAGGATGCACAGCCTAAGGAGATGATTCAAATGTTGAATGAGTCCTTCGACACCCCTGAGGATGCGCAGAGGCATAAAACCTCCTGCGCAGTGTTCCATGTTTGTATGCGAGAGGGAGCTTCAGTCACCGATCATGTATTATACATGATTGAGCAGATTGAACGTCTTAGCAAACTTGACTTTTCATTGCATAAATAGTTAGGCAAGGATGCTATCCTCAATTCACTACTGAAATTTTACCTACCCTTTCTCAATCATTATAGAATAACGAAGCCTGCAGTAAACTACTGTGGTTTGCTAGGGTTACTGCAGACTTTTGAGAAAGATCACCAGCTCCAAAAGGAGCCACTGAATTTACTAGGAGGTTCATCTGCAGGGCATCAATTTTTTAAGAGAGGAAAGAAGAAAAAGATGTAAAAATTCCATGCCATCGATCCCAAGCAGAGCAAACCGTCAAAAGTTGACAAGAGCTAGACAGAGTGCTTCTTCTGTAAGAAGCTGGGTCATTAAAAAAGAAATTGTCCTGCTTATATAGCCACCCTTGATCCAAACAGGCCTAAGAACAAGAGAAAGAGGCAAGTGGTTGCTTCACAAGGTATTTATATGATAACACCTTGTAATTTCTCTGTTTGTGATACTATTACTTGGGTATTGGATATCGAAAGTCCTATTAATATATGCAATTCATTGCAGAGACTACAGATAAGTAAAAAATTTTGAGAGAGCGAGCGGTTCGTTAACGTTGGAGATGAAAGCCTTGTTTTAGTTCTGGCCTTGAGAACTTTATAGTTTGTCTTTGAGTCCAGTAGTATCATGTTAGATGATTGTCATTATTGTCCATCTTTTATGATGAATGTCATCTCTGTAGGCCTTTGGGCCAAACTTGGTTACAAATTTATAATAAAAGATGATTTTGTGATATCATTATGAATGATACTACAATTATGCGTGGATAATTAAAACATGATATATACATAATATCACGGCCTGTTAGTATAATGTACACACCTAGTAAACGCTCCAAAATAGATAATGTCAGCGAATCCTACCTTTGACATTGTAGGCTTGGTCATGTGAACAAGAATAGAATTGACAGGTTGATCAAAGAATGTGTTCTTAAGATAGATGATTGTGAATCATTGCCTATCTATGAATCTTGTCTACTTGGTAAGATGACTAAGTCACCTTTTAAAGGAAAAGGTGAAAGAGCCAGTGATGTCCTAGGTTTAATACATACTGATGTATGTGGGCCTATGAATATAAGTGCCAGAGGAGGATACTACTACTTCATTACGTTTACAGACAACCTATCGAGGTATGGGTATGTCTATCTTATGCAGCATAAGTCAGAATCATTTAAAATATTCAAACGATTCCATGCTGAAGTAGAGAAACAAACTAGAAAGAGTATTAAGATCCTTCAGTCAGACCGAGGAGGTGAATACCTCACCAGTGAGTTTTTGATATATCTAGAAGAGAATGAGATTCTCTCACAATGGATCTCTCCTGGAACACCACAACATAATGGTGTATTCGAGAAAAAAAATTGAATCTTGTTAGACATGGTCCGATCCATGATGGACTTTTTTAGTCTGCTAATATCCTTTTGGGGATATACTCTAAAGACTGACTGCTATATTTTGAATAAGGTGCCCAGCAAGTCGGTCAATAAAACTCCATATGAGATATGGACTGGGCATAAGCCGATGCTCTCACATCTTAGGATCTGGGGGTGTCCAGCTTATGTCAAGCATTTAAAGACAGATAAGCTTGGAGCGATGCTTGTTCGTAGGGTACCCAAAGAAAATTAAAGGGTACTACTTCTACCTCGTTGCAGAATAAAAGGTGTTTCTCAGTAGCCGGGCTATCTTTTGGAAAAGAAGTTCCTTGGTGAAGGAGCTAATGCCTGTAAAATTGAACTTGATGAAGTTTATGAGGTGGAAGGACCGACACATATAGAATTGGGTTTGATTTGTGAATCAAATCCAGAGCCAATAGAGGCACCATTAAGGAGATCTGGTAGAGTACCGCGTTAGCTGGATAGATACTATAGTTTTCTGATTTTGGACAGTGATCCTATTGAACTTGATGAGAATGATGAGAATCCGATCACCTATATGGAGCCATGCAAAGGCCCGACTCTCAAAAATGACTTGAGGCCATGAAGTCTGAGATGAAGTCCATGGAGATCAATAGTGTTTGGACACTAGCTGATCCACCTGAAGGGATAAAACCCATAGGGTGTAAATAAATTTTCAAGAGAAAAAGAGAATTGGACGGGAAGGTAGAGACCTATAAAGCCCATCTAATTGCTAAGGGTTACCGTCAGCATTATGGTATTGACTATAACGAGATGTTCCCTCCTATGGCAATGCTCAAGTCCATCCAGATTATGCTTGCTGTCACTGCACACTTGTTAGGAAATATGTCCCAAAAGTCAATCATCAACCTATTGATGGTTGAGCAATCTTATATTGTAATTGATTTGTTAATAAATAAAATATATTTTTGACATTTTCATCACAAGTTTTTATCTTCTAATAAACTCCATTGTTGTGATGAAGTCCTTAGGACTATTTAGTTTCGATAAAAAGAGAATTTATCGATTAGTTCTTAAACTGTTCACGATCAAATGATGGGCTGTTAATAAGGATGACAGCTTCTATCGAGCATAGATCACTGTAGCCATATGGGTTGGTTGTCCTCTTAAGCAAGGAGTGTGGAAACACTAGTATGGCATACAGATGAGATATAAGGGTACATCATCATTGATCGTGACCAACTCCAGAGCATTCTGCTATCGAGAATGACTCTAATAGGATATAGGTATAAGTATCCCTTAGACCTGAGATTGCCTCAGTGACTGCAAGCAACTCACTGTGCTTTGATACTGGACTAACTGAATTTCTAAGTCAGTGATGGAAGGCTTTTGGGTACAGTCAAGTACTTGCAAAGTCAGAGTGTGATCAAGATGGGATTGACCACTCCAAGAGTTGGAGAAGAATGAGTCGTTGTATTTCAATTTAGTAAAACCTTGGCCAGGATAATCCATCAGATGGATTGGATATTTTAAAATACAATGTAGACAACCTGATCAGAGTTGACAGTTGAACTCTGAGGTATCCTATGAGTATTTTGGTCAAGAAGATGAATTATGTGAAAACTATATCCGTATGGGTTCTAAAGATGTTGTTCTACACATTCGATCTATTCGACCGTCGAGTACCATTGCTAGATGGTCACTTTGATTGGTACAAAAATTTATTTCTATGCTACCGACTTAGGTTCAGACCTATGATCAATACGATTGACATTTAACCTAGTGCAAGTATTGCAGGAGGATCGATTAGCAATTTGATTGCTAATTGGCTTAATTTGATTAAGACAATAGATTGAGATTAAGTCTAATTAAATATAATTTAATTAGATTTGATTTGGACTTGATTGGATCAAGTCCAATTGATTTATTGGATAAGTCAAATGCAAGAAAAAAATTAATCCTAGTTCAATTAGGACTTGGGTCAACCTAATTTTTAATTTGATTAAAAAATTAAATCAAATTTAAATCTAATTTAATCTAATTAAATTAGGTTCTTAATTAGATTAAGATAAATTTTAATTGGGTTGATTTGGTTTTGGTTTGATTTGGTTTGAGAAATCAAATTTGAACAAGTCATAGATTGAATCCTAGTAAGACTAGGATTCCACCTTGTGCCACCTTAGCCCCCCACACCCACTCTCTCTTATTTTGTGCAACAAAACCTTTTCTCCCCAGCCTTCACACATGTCCAAAGCTTTCTACTCTTTCTCTCTTACATGGAATGGGTTGTGGACCAAGTCAAAGTAGGAATTAGTTTGGATTTCAAATTCTATGAGATAGAATTTTAGGAACCAAAACTCTTTCCTTATGGCACTGATTTTACTCAATTTTTTTTAGAATTTTTGTTACTTTTATGGCACATATTGTGCACCCTTTGCAGGTGGTCCATGGCAGAAAAAGAAGGAAGGATGCCTAATAGTTGGGCACCCCTTGTCTTGCCCTGTTTGGATTTTTCTTGACTAGGTATTTGACCTAGACAAAGACTCTTCTTATATAGCATTGAGAGACCTTTGGGGCATGTGAAAATTAGGAAGAAAGAGTGTTGGGGCGTGGAGATATAATAGACACAAAATTAGATGTCTAGGTGAGAGCAAAGAGAAGAAGAAGAGGGTTTTCTTCTAGGGTTGCTGTGTTCACCTCTTCCCTTCCTTCATCTATGAGTTTTCCTGAGAGTGTCTCACATCTAAAACTTTTTTTTCTACTTTTTATCTTTGAAAAAGTCTAAATCAAGAAGAAGGAGGTATCTGATCGACCATCAAAGAAGGATCAGCACAGTACTAGCATACTATGCTGATTTTCTGAACCAAGACTTCTGATCGTGATTTATGGGCTCGTGTGGATGACTCCCAGAGGTCGGACATGTGTGCAGCTCGCAACACCATCCTCAAACCCAGATCAGTAAAGTTAGAACATCTAACTTGCAAGGTAATAGATCTGATCCATTATATTATACAAACATTAGATATAGTATAGAAACATGTTGATATGATCAACATGTAGTTCTTGCTCTTTATATTTTAATTTTTGATTTAATATCATATAATAATTATATAATAGAATCTTAGTCTAGGGATTCTTTAATTTTATAAGATAAATTTTAATTTATTTTAGTCTTTCGCTGTCTGATCTTGAAAAAGTTTCAAGATCTAACCCTGAAATCCTAGATCTGGTTCCTTCAATTGGTATCAGAGCCTAGGTTGTTTATTACATAATTATTTATACATGCTTAGATTATTTCTTAGATTAGATCTAATTTATAATCTGATTGTTAAATCTAAAATTAAAATTTTTAGATCAATCATGAACTGTAGGTGTCTTGCTGTAAGGTTATCCCTTACAGTGCAAAGGTTGTCCTAGTTCGTATAGATCTATCTTTAATCACAAATTTATTATATATGATCTAGATTAAATTTATAATTTATTAAATTTAAAAAATATTTAAATCTAAAATAAAATCTCTTTATAATAATTCTCGTACAAAGAACCATCATATATTTATCTGAAAAATTTGCACAGTTTAAAGTTGAAATTGTTTCAATTACATGAACCTGTTTAGATTAGATCTAAAGTAGTTTCATGCTTATTTCATTTATATTTTGATTATGAATCAAACATGCAACTTGGTTGGTAGAATCATGTTGTAAAAATATTTTACAAATATAAAAATTATTTTCGAAAAGTCGAACCCCAACCTCACCCAAAACTTAATTGAGAATTAAGAAGTTGTATGATTAGGTTCTAAGATTGTGAATTGAAGAACCTAAAACACAAACCATAATACATTGGGTTAATGGGTTTAGTGAGAATTAGGTCCATTAATTGTGTTAAACCTAAGGTTAGATTAAAGATGGACTTAATTAGAGAATTGACTGAATCTAATCAATTGTTGTCTTAGATTAAGTTAAGGATTCTCTAGATCAATTACAATAGTTGTAGTTGGTCAAGTCCATATTTTTAATGAAAACTAAATGGACTTGATTTTTGGCTAAGCGGTCTAGCACAAACTGTTAGGTTGATTTAATCGAAACTAATTAAACCAGTTGGTATCTAAGATAAACCAGATCGGTGGTTCTTAATTGGCAGTCTGCTTATCTGGCCATTTCTGATGGTGTCTAAGGCAAGCTTTGGCAGACCCTCCCACCGGTCGAACTTACCTGGCCTCTTGGTGAATTATATTTTGATTGGATTACTTGACTATTCGAGCCGACCCATGTCAGCTAGGTAAATCAGTGTGACTGATTTAGGTACTCCTAGACCTGCCCTTTTAATGTCTCCCTTAAGCTGACTTGGTAAAGCCATGGGAGGATCATGATAAGCT
>NC_025996.2:55493875-55528047 GCF_000442705.2 Elaeis guineensis | reverse complement strand
AGCCACGAAAGGACTAAGGGGTTTAAATAACCGACGGATCCTAGCGCAATTATGGCGGCGAGTATTCCTGGGCCAGCTGGTGTGTGCCACATGTCACGCTTATCCATTTCATTGCTATCGAGGGTTGACCACTCACAAATTCTCATGGCACGACGCTTGGGATCACGTTCTAATGGGGGTTCCGAAAAGACTCTTCACCGAGAAGCGGGCTATGACGTACACGCATTAAATGCCAAAATATCTGGAGGCGGCAGTGCGCAGGATTCGAAGGGATGGTTCCGGCTGTACCCATCTTTCTCTCTGTGTACTTCCTTCGCTTGAAATTCAAACTCAGAAGTAGGGGGACTGGTGTTGGGTATAAAATAGCCACAGCCGAAACCCTCGGTGGAATCGGTATCAGAACAGCTCCGCCCGGAGCCGGGCTCCTCCGCAACATCAGAACAGCTCCGCCCGGACTCCTACGGGAGTCGGGCTCCACCATCGACAGCAGAACAGCTCCACCCGGACTCCTATGGGAGCCGGGCTCCGCCTCCGACATCAACTACTGCACAGCTCCGCCCGGACTCCTACGAGAGCCGGGCTCCGCTCTCAGTATGAACTGCTGGTAAGCTCCGTCCGGACTCCTACGGGAGTCGGACTTCGCCTCTAACATGGACTGCTGGTAAGCTCCGTCCGGACTCCTACGGGAGCCGGACTTCACCTCTAACTTAGATTGCAGAGTGCTCCGCCCGGACTCCTACGGGAGCCGGGTTCCGCTTTCAGTATCCACTACGGGTAAGCTCCGTCCGGACTTCACCTTTAACTTTGATTGCAGCACAGCTCCGCCCGGACTCCTACGAGAGCCGGGCTCCGCCATCGACAGCAGAACAGCTCCGCCCGGACTCCTACGGGAGCCAGGCTCCGCCTCCGACATCAACTGCTGCACAGCTCCGCCCGGACTCCTACGAGAGCCGGGCTCCGCTCTCAGTATGAACTGCTGGTAAGCTCCGTCCGGACTCCTATGGGAGCCGAACTTCGCCTCTAACTTGGACTGCTGGTAAGCTCCGTCCGGACTCCTACGGGAGCCGGACTTCACCTCTAACTTTGATTGCAGAGTGCTCCGCCCGGACTCCTACGGGAGCCGGGTTCCGCTTTCAGTATCCACTGCGGGTAAGCTCCGTCCGGACTTCACCTCTAACTTTGATTGCAGCACAGCTCTGCCCGGACTCCTACGGGAGCCGGGCTCCGCCATCGACAGCAGAACAGCTCCGCCCGGACTCCTACGGGAGCCGGGCTCCGCCTCCGACATCAACTGCTGCACAGCTCCGCCCGGACTCCTACGAGAGCCGGGCTCCGCTCTCAGTATGAACTGCTTGTAAGCTCCGTCCGGACTCCTACGGGAGCCGGACTTCACCTCTAACTTGGACTGCTGGTAAGCTCCGTCCGGACTCCTACGGGAGCCGGACTTCACCTCTAACTTTGATTGCAGAGTGCTCCACCCAGACTCCTACAGGAGCCGGGTTCCGCTTTCAGTATCCACTATGGGTAAGCTCCGTCCGGACTCCTACGGGAGCCGGACTCCACCTACAACCCCAACCGAAAGGAGGACCCTTCCCGGACTTCTACAGAGGCCGGACTCCTACCGCTGCCACCTCGATCAACAGATCCGTGCCCCTTGGCAGATCACAATAACAACCTTGATCCTGTTCCACTTCCTGTAGCGGATTCCGTGCGGCTCCATCATCCCCTGCGGCGGACCCATTACTTTCTGACAGGCTATGCCAAACGGCCACGATTCTGCTCCGCTCCCTGCGGCAGGTGCTGCACGATCCCACTACTCGCAGACAACTAGCGGCAACGGACGTCGCTCCACTACCTGCAACAGGCCCTACGTGGCAGGCTATGACAATAGCCACGAGTCTACCCCACTATCCTTCGCAATAAATTCCCCTGACCATGGGCGGCCCACTACCAGATGGTTACAAACGTCGCCATCAATCCGTTGCCCCCTCCACCTATAAAAGGGGGACCACCCAGATACGTTATTCTTTAAGCTCATTTTCTTATCTCAAAACTCTGCTAAATTCTCTGTTCGAGCACTCCATTCTTGTTGAGGCAGAGAACTGACTTGAGCGTCGGAGGGTCTTGCCGGAGCAACCCCACCTCCGGTTTAGACTTCCCTTGCAGGTCCCGACGGCGACCACAGCTTTCCCGACTCCAGCTTCTCCGGCGCAAGCAGATTTTTGCACCAACAAGCATGATTCGGATGATCTGATCAGGGTTGACAGTTTAATCCTAAGTCGTCCTATACATAGGGGTCAAAAGGGATGAATTATATAGTAACCATATTCAAGTAGGTTCTGAATGTTGCAATTGTGACTATTCAATCTATCCGAACATCGGGTACCATTGCTAGATGGTCACTTCGATTAGTACAGAAATTGGTTCCTGTGCTACTGGCTTAGATTCGAACTTGTGGGGTCACACACATTAGAGGTTCCTATCTGATTTTATGGCTGGTGAAGAGTCCCATTGGACTGGGACTCTTCGATCAAGAGTCTTAATGCTCAGGAACTCTGAGTCCTACGTGTCTAGGACTTTGTGATCAAGAATTAAGATTTTCTGATCATGTGTTTCACACATTTTGGGTACCGGGGTCAAGAGTCCCATTGATTTGGGACTCTTCGATCATGGTTTCATATCGATGGACTTTGATACCCGATTGCCCATCGAATTTGGACTTAATATTTATGAATGATTTAATTAATAATTTGACCACTAATTAACTCAATTTGATTGAGTAATTATTTTTGGATCAAGTCCAATTGAATTGGATTCAGTTGGGTTTGACCCAATTAGGTTAAGAGTTGACCTAATCGCTGAGGTGGTTTGATCCCTGATCTGATCAAGAGTTGGGCTTAGTCAATTTTTGATTTGATTAGGATTTTATTGAGCCTAATTAAACCTAATTGTGTTGGGTTTAATTTAGTCAAATTATTCCTAATCTATTTCGATAAAGTTGGTTCAATTAGATTGGTTTAAAATTTCAAACCACCTTTGACTTATCTCCCTGCGCCACCTCACCCATCTGCGCCTATTTGAATTCAGGAGAAACAAGTTCTCATGAATTTTCTCCCATGCAGAAGCCTTCCCACTCCCTCCCTTGTGCACCACTTGCGTGGATAATGATAAGGTTGGTTGGCCATTCAAATTCAAATAATGTTTGAATTTGAATGGGCAACTAATCCATGCACCACCTTATCTTTTTATGTGCCCCATTCTCTACACGAGAAAAAGTTTTTCATGTAAATTCTCCACGCACAAAGAACCCATGCCTCTTCTCTTCTCACACCTTGAGTGGATAAGGATAGGTTGGTTGGTATTTGAATTCAAATTCGATTTGAATTCAAGTGAGCAACCACTTAGCTTTATCCTCTCACATGGTGAAAATGCTGAAAAGATGCAGTCTTGCACCATTTTAAAAAGAAAGAGAAGGTGGGGCATGTGTATATCTGATCTGAGAGAAAAAGGGTGGCGTGAGAAAGGCCTTCTGTGTGAGAAAAGAAAAGAAAGAAAAGAAAAGAAGAGAGAAAGGGCGCAAGGTCTTTTGTGAGTACCCTAAGATTTCTGCCTAGGGTTCGGAAAGTGAGAAGGTGAGCTACGAGTGTCGTGAGCCCACCAAACTTTTTAGAGAGCTTCATCAATCTCTCAAGTTCCTTTGCTGACGATCCAGAGCATTCGAGAAGTCGGCAGATACCGATCGAAGGAGTTCGATTAGCATCGGCCATCGAAAGGGTTCTGCAATGAACTAGCATTTGTGAGGAGCCGATTAGACCGAGAGGTTCGTGTGGATGATCCACGGAGGTCAGACATACTGTGTGGCTATATTACGATGATCAAACCTTTTCGACAGTGATCAGACTGCAGCAATCGACTACCTGCACGAAGGTAATGTGTTCTGAACACATAACAGTAAAATATTTACTATAGAATTTGAAATTTTAAATTTAAATGCATGTTATATATATCATATTTAGATCCTTGTGTAGGGTTAATATATATTAATTAATTAGATTAATTAATAATTTTTACTGTAAAATTATAATTTTGAAAAAGTTTTAAAATTATCATTTTATCCCTGCATTGAAATTCACTTCAGCGCGATCACCTTCCTCGTATTATACATGGATGATATTCTCCTTATTGGGAATGACATTCCATATTGACCATGGTCAAAAGATGGTTGTCCAAGAAATTTTTCATGAAAGACCTAGGGGAAGCATCCTATATTCTTAGAATAAAGATTTATAGGGATAGACCAAGGCGGATGCTTGGCTTGTCACAAAAGCTGTACATAGAGAAGGTGTTGAAGAGGTTTGACATGGAAAACTTCAATAGAGGTCTTTTATCTCTCAGGCATGATATTCATCTCTCCAAGATGATGTGTCTGACCACATCTAAGAAGGTTCAACGTATGAGTAGGATTCCTTATGCTTCAGCAATAGGGAGCCTCATGTATGCCATGCTGTGTACTCGACTTGATATTATCCTCGCTGTGAGTGTCACGAGAAGATATCAGTCAAATCTAGATGAGGAGCACTGGATAGCTATGAAGAACATCCTTAAGTATTTAAGAAAGACTAAGGATTTATTCTTGATCTTTGGAGAAGATTCTGAGTTGCGAGATAAGGGTGTATTCTTGTTCGATATATTAGAAGGGTTCTGAATATACAATCAATGGAGGCTAAATATGCTATAGATGTGTAGGATGAATTCTGATTTTAATGTTAGTTATAGAACTAGATGTCATGCCATGACACAGTACTGCAAACACAATGGCACCATAGCCCTTGCTAAGGAGTTCAAGATCTCATCAGAAGTCCAAACACATAGAACAGTAGTGTACGTGACTACCTCATACTGAGGTGTGAAGAGTAGACTTTGCGAATAACATGGCAGACCCATTGACTAAGCAGTTGAGCCAACCAAAAATAAAGTCCACCTTGAAAAGATGGGACTTAGATTTATGGCCAATTGGCTTTAGTTCAAGTGGGAGATTGTTAGATATATATTCTAGAAGTCAATATGGCTGACACATTATAATAAATCTAGGACATAATTTTATACTTAATATATTGATATGATTAATAAAAAGATAAATTCTTTTTTATTCAAGTGTAATATGTCCTTGAATCATTCATAGAATTAGTTTCGATATATATTCTCAAGGTGTTAAGAATTAGAGATAGATATTTAATTTCTAAAGGCTTTCGATCATAGAATCATCATGAGGACAATGATAGATCTGGATAAACTGACGCACAAATCACTTTCTTTAGGATAGATGGGTCTCTAATCTACTGTGTAGAGACACAGGATGATGAGTGCGGGTCGTTGTTAGAGAACAACTAGCACTGAGCGTGACCATACAAGAAATCACTTGGATTTCTATTCAATCATCAGTGATTGTCGTGATACTGTAGTTGTGTGACTGATCTTTTGACTTGAGATGATATTACTACTCACAGTGAAACTGCTAGAGTTTGATTAATACATAAACATGGATCTCAATGAGCCCTTATAGTAGATATTGACGACAGTTGGTCCACTATAGGAGTGGGGTGCGCATCAAGATAGGATCTATCAATCTTGATAGAGAGAAGTAGTCCTATGAGATTTGAGAAGCTAAATCTATGAATCTATAGCCATAATAGAGTGATTGATGGAAAAGAGTTGCTATAGACATCACATTTGAACTTGAGCTAATCGAATCTATCATATGGCTGATGTTGAGGTTTGACGATTTATCCATGACCTACCATCTAATCGGGACTCACGATAGAAGGATAGAATCACATGTTAACTATATCTAAAGGTTCATTTGAGTTCTACTGGATTGCCACTATACACTGCTAGGTGTCACTGATGGATTATAAGAGCTCACTAAGATTATTTTGGATCGACAATCTTTGTTGAGTCAGAGTGGAATTGTTCTGACCCATTGAAAAGAGTTTTAATGATACAATGATAGAGATCATTGTATGTCTCACTATCAGATAGAATTGAACCTATGGGATCATAAAAAAAAGGGATTAGGCCTGAGATAAGTAATTGAGCTTATAAAGTATCAATTGGGTTTAGAGAAATCCATTGGGTTCATAATAATCTTGCTAGCACATGGTTGAACCCAATTCCTCTTTCAGTCAGAATTACTTATTTGATAAGATAATTTGAACTTAATTATCTACTAATAACCTACATGAATAAGATTCATGAGACTCCAATTGTTGGGTGTCTAAGGTTATGGATCACATAAATTAAGGATGCAAGTCCCTTATGAATCTCCTTGATAGTTATTATGGGGCACCACTTTGAATTGTTCAATTTGGACGTGTCCATTGATTAGAGGACCTTTAGTTCTCATATGGGGTGTCTCTTGGGTGCAAAAGAGGATGTTTAATTATGGGTGCAAGGGCTCCAATAGTTGGCACCAATAAGGGTTCCTAATATAAGTTGGATAACTTAAGTTAAAAGGAAACTCAATACAAGTAGGACTTGTACTTTGAGATTGAATATGATTCAATCTTTAAGCCTATAAAAGGAGACCTCCCCTAAGGTCCCTAGAGCATCAAACTCAGCAGCCCTCACACCCAAAGGCTCTCCCCATGCCCTTTCTTCCTCTCCCTTTCTCTTCTTGGGGTGTTCTATACACCCCTTCCTTGGGATGCATGTTCCAAGGAGTTCCATGTCCAAAAGAGTTTGGGCACCTCTTTCTTACTAGTTTCTAGCATCTAGTAGTAGCACATAGTAAGAAGAAATTTTAGAGAGGAGGAGAAGAAGAAGATCAAGGAGAAAGATCAAGTGTTGATCACGATTCAGGCTTTGTTTAGATTCAGCAAGCTAAATTTTGGAGAACCAAAATTCAAATTAAAGAGGACTATTCCAAGCTGATTTCGAGTGGATACTCATAGAGGTCAGATACTTGTACAGCTAACAAAGAGCTTCATCTCTTTCAGATCTAGATTTGAAGAAAGAGATTATGAAACAAGTATGTGATTTGATCACAATCTAAATTTCAGCATATATCAATTTCAGTATATGAAATAGATCCATATGATTTTATATTTTTATGCATGCAAAATTCAAATTAAAATTATTTTAATCTTATTCTCTGCTGTAGTGTTTAAAAAATTAAGTTTTTAAAACACATATGCATGCTTCAAATCTCAAATTCCAACACAATATTCCTCCCACTACCTCCTTCTTGGATGAATTCATTTTTCAAAAAAATAGTGTGCTTACTAACAAATATCTTTTATTCAGTAGGGTGGTAGAGATAGTATCCATTATTTTCATTAGGATACTCTACAAATCTATACTTGTCTGATCTAGCACTAAGCTTATGTCCAAAAATATTTTTGACATAAGTAGGACAACCCCAAATCTTAAAATGTTTAAGATTAGGATTTCTTTCCTTCCATATCTCATATAGTGTGCTTGCAACAGACTTTTAAGGCACTCTATTTAAAATATATGTGGCAGTCTCTAGGATATATCTCTAGAAAGATATTGAGAGATTAGTGAAGCACATCATGGACCGCACCATATCCATCAAAGTGCAATTCTTTCTTTCTGCTACATCATTAAACCAGGGTGTATAAGGAGGAGTCCATTCAGAGAGAATATCTTTATTTTTAAGATGATCAAAAAATTCACTGGATAAGTATTCTTCTCTTCGATCAGATCGAAGAACCTTGATACTTTTTTCAGTTTATTTCTTGACCATACTTTGATACTCCTTAAAATTATCAAAGACTTCAGATTTATGTTTCATAAGATACACATATCCAAACCTTGATAAATCATCTGTAAAGGTGATAAAATAGAAGTATCCTCCTCTGACCTGAATTATCATCGATTCACATACATCTATATGTACTAGGGCTAACAACTCATTCGCCCTCTCTCCATATCTAAAAAATTGATTTAGTTATCTTACCCATGAGACAAGATTCACAAGTTTTCAATGATTCATAATCATATGGGTCAAAAAATTCTTCTTTGTATAACTTGTTTATCCTTGACTCACTAATATAACAAAGATGGCAATGCCAGAGATATGTGATATTCACGTCTTCTCTTCTTTTTTTCATATTTTTTTCAATATAAAAAATATTTTTATTGAGTGCAAGAATTAAAAGATTTTTATCGATATAACTACTGCCATAAAATTTATTAGAAAAGAAAATAAAACATCCATTTCCCATTAGTCTTATTTCATAACTTTATTTTAATAACAAAAATATAGAAATAATATTTTTAATGATCTTTGACATGTAATAATAATCTTTTAATTCTAAAATTTTATCCAAAAGTAAATCAAACATACAGATTCCCACAGCCTCTGCACTAATGGACTCTCTACTTGCATCATAAAGCTCAAGATCACCTCTTTTCAGACCTTTGATATTCTATAGTCGCTGTAACGAATTATAAATATAAAATCTATAAGTAGTATTTAATATCCAAATATTAGAGTCTGAGCCACCTAATAAAAAATAAGTCTATATCATATACACATCTTTTGGGGCTTTACTTGCACCCTGCTTCAATCTTACAAGATTATTCTTGCAATTATACTCTCAATATCTAAATTTATCATAAAATAAATAGATAATATCCTTATAGATATCAATTATTTTCTCATTATTACTGATCATCTCAAGGTCAGAAATATCCAGAATATCAGAGTTTTTCTCTGATGCGAATCTTATTTACAAGTTTCTCAACCAATCTACATAGTTGGGATCGATTAACATAGTTTCATGCAGTGAAAATAAGAAAGCCATAATGTAAACTTAAATCTATATAAATAAAAAATAATAGTATAAGCAGACTACTCATGTTTGACATGCATAACTAGATGAGATCTTTTATAACTAGTTATGTCCCACACTATTTTATCGGACACCATAGCCCTCTCCTATGGTAAATAAGAATCTTAATCTAGTTTCTTAATGGCGTTGAGATCCTAATCCGTCAATGAAGCCTTATGTATATCACAACAAACCTCAATAAGTTTAATGATAGAAAAATCTATCAAATTTCATCTCATACAACTCTCAACATAAATCTTACCTCTAAAAATACTCATAGCCTTATGGATATCATAACAAACTATAGTATTTTTAGTTAATTCAGACCCTTCATTTCCACACAGACATATCTAAAAAATACTGTCCTTGTAGATATCATAATAAAATAGCATATCCAAAATATATCATAAAATATCTAATACGCACCAAGATAAACCCACATCAATCTCCATAACAAGTTTTGTAGATATCACAACAAACATACTGTGATTTTTGATAGGGTATTGACTCGGCATGAAGGAAGACATATGTAGTATTCAAAATATTGAGTTACCTTCATTCAAGATTTGAACTAATCTAATTGGTCAGAAAAGTATTAAGATTGATGGGGGTCCCTCTGTTGCTTTTCTTAGATACAAATAAAATAGGCTAGGCTAGCAACGAAACCAATTAAATAACCATTGCATTTGAAATACTGCTTAGACACAAATTGATTAATCGATTCAAGAAATAGGTTAGCTATTGGTTCACAATACTATGACTTAATATAATTTTTATGAGGGCTTTAATGGTCTCAAGCACATCCTAATTCAATCAATCACAATAATGCACTGTTATAGTTGTATCTTAACAATCATAACAACTAATCATGGCATCTTATCATATCTCTAAGATATGAAAACATAATGATATACCATGATTATAACTAAGCATCTCAAATATATCACATATGCATAAAGTTCTAATAATATGTATGAATACAAAATACTCTTTTTGCAGTTCTTCTTTTTGAGACATCACAGTGGCATCCCTCACACCATAAGAGTACCCAATAGAATAGGAAGAGAGGATCTTTAAACCCTACTTGCTCTTATGATCAAATGGTCTGGTGATGAACCTCAATTAGAGTATTAAGCTACTAAAAAAGATTCTATATATACATCATGCATTTTATATTTAAAATATATCTCTAAGACATGCTAGGATTTGGATGTTCAATTGGGTTCAACTCTTGACCCAACTTGAATCAAACCAAAAATTTATGCTTGATCATAATCAAGACAACATTTTAATCTTTAATTATATAGATCAAAGTAGGCTCTGATATCACTGTTAGGTTCTAATGGTACAATAGAAGGACCAGGTGTTTAAAATTTTCATTCAAAACATCCAATGCACTGAAAATCCTAATGCCCATAAATCTTTGACTATATCAATCAAAGTACTATAAATTAAACTTGGATAAGAAGCATACCTATAGCGCTAATCCTAATTTTCATGAGGCATCCAAGTGTTCACCCTCCAATAATGATTTACATAAAAATTGAACCAAAGACAGCGCTACTTCTTCTCCTTGCTTCAGGAGTTCTAGCACCTAGAACTCGACTAGCCTCATACTGGTCAGATTTCTTCAAAAACCTGACTCTACCCTTTAAGATCCTCCTCTAAACTTCTGATTCTTCTTCTTTAGAACTCTCACAACCCTTGTTAGGATTAGATAAGGATTTGCCTTAAATCCCAAAGCCTTGTCCTAAAACTAAGATAGGTTGTAAGGAAGAAAGGAGAGAAATTGGAAACTTGATCTGAATGCCTCGGACACCCAGTGCCCAGGTTTTTTTATAGCCACCAAAGGGATGCTAAAAGAGAGAGAAACACCTCATTCAAAAGCATATTTGATCTGACTATCAAAGATAAGAGTTCCTTCAAGCAGAAGGACTCTTATCAATGATACGTCGATCAGCATCCTCATCTGCATGCACAACCAGAGAAGGGATATTTTCACATTCCTTCTTAAATCAAAAAATCTACAAAAATTTACATGGATAGGAGACTTATTTTTTATTCTAGAAAATCTAAAATAGTGATAAAATTCTCACAAAAGGATGCTATCCTCGCACCTCTTCGCACGAGTGCTGATCACCATGCGTGCGCATGCAAGGAAGTTTCTAGCATCCGTTTGGCCATCTGATAAGTCTGGAAAAATTCTAAAAAAATCACCAAAAATAGATTATCGAATGTAAAATATTATCACAAAAAATCATTCCAATTTAAAAGCATTTGGTCAGGAGAAGGACTCTCCAAAGCATGAAGAGATGCGATGCTTCTGCACATGCGAGAGACCCTTCTCATTTCTAATTTTTATTCACCCTAAAAATTTTTGGAAAAATCCATCTCATGCTTTGAGATGTGAACCAGAGGATAGAGGGTGATTTGGGCTATCACATGCATCTTAATCCCATGCCAGAAGGACTCTTCCTTCTGCTCACACCAACACTCGCATGCAAACAGTTTTTTGCATCAAGAGTCCTTCACAACTTGGACTCTTCATAATTGGTATTAGCATGGATTGCGCCCCAATTTGGGCTGCTTCCAAGTGGAACAACCTAACCCAAAAGTTTATCAAATTGAGCTAGCTAATTAGCAAGGGATGAAACCAAATTGATCTTCAAAAGAGTAAGGGTTTTCACATGTGCTAGCATGCTTACCAGAACCCTAATTGAATCCAAAATTTCAATCAATCTTTTTCAAAAGGGTCTTTGGCCAATTCTTATATGTGTGTGACTCATCGGTTCCATATCTAACCAGCAGTAGGTTTGGATGTAAGTTGATCAAATTTGATTAGATTTTAATCTAATCAATTAAGGTCCAATCGAGCTAACCCGAATTCAACAATTAGAATCCTTTCTAATTGGCGACAGAATTAAACTCTTTAATTTGATCAAACTGACAAGTCAAGATTGACATCTAGCAATATATCATGACTATCCAAAAGATATAAAATTTAATAGAAATATCAAATATATCCTTCAGTGATAAATTATCGTGCAATTCAATCCTTCGATCATCCCTACATTCTGAATATGCTCATGAGTATGAAACATGTCAAACTCAAATATATATTCATATCGATTCTCAATTAACCAATGATGACTCCAATGAAGAAGTATTAAAAACTCTTTCCAATCTCTTTTCTGCTTTTAACCAAAAGATTTTTCTTGATCATCTAGGATTGAGAATACATAGATGCGATCTCCTCTTACTAGGAGTGATCGATTCCATGTTGACCTACTCACAACCTTCATACACACTCCATCATATCCAGAATATTCTATATATATCTTAATGCCATGCCTGGGTATGAACTAAAATATGGGTTCATGTGCATAAGATTCCATAGTGATCTCAGATCTAAGGATCACTTGCACAACTCCTACTTAGAGAGCCATCTTTGACATGCAGGTAAGGCTTCATAAGATGTTCTCTTTCATTGAGTCAATTCAATAGACTCATTTTTCAAATGAGCATCCACATCCTTGTATTAGTTCCACACAAGTGGCTAGTGAGATCTGCTGCCCTCTCTGTCGAGCATACATTGGATGTACCAGTCTATCTGAAATATTGATCTCTGACTCAATATTCCTACGATCAGAAATATTTAAGATTAGGATTTTAGAGTTTTAGGTCTCACCAGCATGATCCATTCATATCTCTAAAACTATTATCTAATCTTTGGGGTTCATCATAATCCTAGTCGTAATAAGATGCAGCTAAAATAATGAATCAATACCTCATAAATGTCATCACATGAGTTGAAAAATTATAAAAAAAGTCCCATGCAATACACTTATAATTAGCTTATCTCTCTTCTTTCAGTGAGGCTGCTAAGGAGGCCGTCTGGATGAAAAAATTCATCACAAAATTAGATGTGGTTTCAGAGATTGAACAACCAGTCCTTCTTTATTATGATAATACTAGGATAGTTGCTCAAGCTAGAGAATCAAGTCTCATCATAAATCCAAACACATCCTAAGACAGTTCCATCTCGTTCAGAAGATTGTCAAAAGACGCGATGTGATCGTGGAGCGAGTTGATACTAAGAACAATATAGTGGACCCATTCACTAAATCTTATCAATGCAGCAGTTTAATCGCCACCTTGATTGTATGGGTATCAAGTATAGGGGCAATTGGCTTTAGTGCAAGTGAAAGATTGAAAGAATAATGTCTTACAAGCCAATCACATATGGGATGCGATAGGATGTTTATTGTAATTTATCTTTCAGACTCATATAATTGATATTTATATTAATAACAAAATAAGCATTTTTGATTCATTGTATACTGCATCTTATTATTTTAGGATTATAATGAACCCTATAGGTCTAGATAATAGTTTTAAGGCCATGATGAGATCACGTCAATGAGATCTAAATCTTTGATAGCCATGATCTAAATATTCTAGTCATTAGTACATTGAGTCAGGATCAATGATATCGATAAGATTGCATGTCCTATGGATACTAGAAATGAGGATGGTTGATCTCACAACACTTGTTGGTGATACTAATAAAGGATATAGGTGCTCATTAGAGAATGAGTTCACTGAATAGACCTATGAGAAATATCAAATGGAGTCTTATTTACATGTCAACTGATGATTCTCTAGTGGGAGTTGTGTAAGTGATCCTCTGACCTGAGATCACTATAGTACTTGTGCATTTGGATCCATATTTTGATTCACTTTCTAACTTGATTCTTTGATCCTTGTATGGGGATGGATATGGTGAAGAGTGCATGAAGATTGTGAGTAATCAATAAGAGATCAGTCACTCCTAATAAGGGAGTGAACATCCTATGTGATCTTATAGGTCGATAATTTGAAAGTCTTTGACCAAAGCAGAATGATAATTAGAAAGAATTTTTAATATATCATCAATGAATCATCACCTTCTGATCGAGATACATAATAATAAGTGATTAATTTGATATTTTTTCATATCTACAGCTCATCTGAAATATTGTTTGACTGAAAGATTGAATTACATGATAACTTACCACTGAAGAATATTTTGATAATTTTTTATCAAAATTTTAAATCTTTTGGATAGTCATGACATATTATAGACGTCAATCTTAACTTGTAATTTATCAAAATTAAAAAGTTTAATTCTAAAATCAATTTGAAAGAATCTAAGTTGATTGGGGCTCTTCGGGTGACCTAATCTAATCAGATTAGGGTTACATCGAAAGTCTTGATCCACTGCTGGCTAGATTTTAAACTCAATGGGTCATACACTTTGAGATTTGATCTTAGTCTAATTTAATTAAATTTAATATAAATTTTATGGGTTAATTTGATATACTAGCACATTGTATTAATCCAAGTTCCTAAATTGATTTAGATCAAAGTGTTTGAGCTAACCTAGACTAGTTGTCTTTGACCTAATGGGATTGGATCTATCTTAATTGGTTTCCTACCAACTTGAAATAATTTTAAGTAGAGAAGGACTCCTCTATGCTCACCAAAAATAAATTTCCACCCCACTTATTTTATCGTGTGAAGATGGAGAGTCCTTCTTAAAGAAGGAACTTATCTTAACATGTTGCCTTAAATGATAAACCAGAAATCCTTTGATTTGTCACCAAAATTAAATGGGATTTTTATGGCACATAGAAGAGGGAGAGTCATTCTTTGTGAAGGCTCTCTTGTACCATAATTTCACATGATGAATTTATTCATTGCATGAGAAGTTGGAGCGATAAAGGTTGGCACCCCTTGGTCCCATGACACATCCCTTGGTCCCTTATTTAAATGGGACATCCCACATGGTGTTGCTGCTGAGTTTTTGGGTTGAAATAGAGAGAAAGGATGTGAAAATTATAAGAAAAATTCTAAAAAAAAATTGAGAAAAAGGGAAGGGAAAATTGAGTGGTAAAAATTACAAAAAGGTGGTGAGAAATTTAGCAAGTGTTGCTAGTGTGCCCTAGGGTTTAATTTTTTCATATGTTGGAGCCAAAAATCAAATTCTAGATTATGAGATATCTAAAGTCTTCTTCTTAGTGTGATCCTGGTGGCAAGCTTGGAGGCGATTGGGATTTGGTGCATTCATTCCTTGAGTTCGAAGTCGGTAGTGTTCTTCAGAAATCAAAGCTGCAGCAGTGCACCAATTAGAAAGGATCTCGGCTAACTTCTATGTGGATCATCATTGGAGGCTTTTACTTTAGAGTTTCATGGACAACATCAATGTGCCACTTCATTCTTTTTAATAAAAATAAAAATTTTATCTCTTTTGCATGCTTGTTTTGTTTTGATCGTTATCAACAAGGTGATTCTAGGATTTTGAGTTCAGCTCAATAGTTTTAATAGTTAAAGTTATTGACTTGTTCGACTTTAAATTTTTGAAAATCACTTTCTACTGCATGGCTAGAACTCAATAGATACTCTTATTTTATTACATTCACTGATGATTTATCTAGGTTGGATATGTGTATCTTATGAAACATAAATCCGAAGCTTTTGATAAATTTAAAGAGTATCAAAGAATGATCGAGAAATAAACTAGAAAAAGTTTTAAAATCCTTCAATCTGATCGAGAAGGAAGATACTTATCCAATAAATTTCTAGATCATCTTAAAGAAAAAAAATTCTCTCAGAGTGGATCCCTCCTTATACACCATAGCTAAATAGTGTAGTAGAAAGGAGGAGTCATACTTTATTAGATATGGTGCGGTCCATGATGTGCCTTACACACTTGTCTTTTTTTTTTAGGAATATACTTTGAAGATGGCTATCTATATCTTGAACAGAGTACCTTCAAAATCTGTGTCAAACACTTTGTATGAGATATAGAGATGAAAGAAGCCTAATCTTAAGTATCTTAAGATATGAGGCTATCCAGATTATGTTAAAAGAAATTTTAGACATAAGCTAAGTGCTAGGCAGATAAATACTTATTTATAGAATATTCTAAAGAGAGTATAGGATACCTCTTTTATCATCCTACTGAATAAAAGATGTTTGTCAATAAATATGCCACTTTCATAGAAAAAGAGTTTATCCGAGAAAGAGGCAGTGAGAAGAAAATTGAACTTGGAGAAGTTCATGACCTACAAATTGAAGCACAAGATAATCCTCAAGCAAAAGTACCCATTGATAAGATACAACCATAAAATATACCTCCTCTCTGAAGGTCAAATATAGTGTGAAATACACCTTTAAGGTATGGGTTCATTGTTGAGAATAATGAAGCCCATATCATTGCGAATGATGAACCTTTAACCTATATGGAAGTTGTTATGAGTAGGGACTCAAATAAGTAGCTAGAGGCTATGAAATCCGAAATAGACTCTATGTACTCCAACCAGATTTGGACATTAGTTGATACACTAGAGGGTGTGACCCCTATTGAATGCAAATGGGTCTATAAGAAAAAGATTGAAGCAGATGATAAGTTGAAACCTATAAAGTCAGATTGGTAGCTAAAGATTTCAGGCAAAAATGAGATATTGATTATGATGAAAATTTTTACTTGTTGCCATGCTTAAATCTATACTGATTATGCTTGTAATAACAGCATACCATGATTATGAGATTTGGTAAATGGATGTGGAGACCGCGCCTTCCTTAATGGTTATCTTGAGAAAGAGATTTACATGTCTCAACTAGAAGGATTTATCTCAAAAGAAAGAACAAATCAGGTATATAAGCTTAAGAAATCTATTTATAAATTGAAGCAAGACTCGAAGAGTTGGAACATCTACTTTGATGTTACAGTCAAAGAGTTTTGCTTTATCAAAAATATAGATAAACCTTTATGTATACAAGAAGACTAGTGGGAGTGCCATTATCTTCTTAGTTTTATATGTGGATGACATATTCTCATTAGGAATGATATCCCAATGTTACAATCGGTCAAGATTTGGCTATTAAGTAAGTTTTTCATGAAGAATTTGGGCGAAGCATCCTATATACTAGGTATAAAGATCTATAGAGATAGATCTAAGAGGATGTTAGGCTTGTCCTAATCTAGGTACATAGATTTAGTACTAAAAAGGTTTAGCATAGATGAGAGTAAAAGAGGTTACTTACCCATGAGTCAAAGCATATATCTCTCTAAAAGGATGTCTCCTAAAATATTGGAAGAGAAAATAAAATGAGTTCTACTCCCTATGCTTTGGCAGTAAGATCAATCATGTATGCTATGCTATGTACCAGGCCTGATGTTGCCTATGCCTTAGGTATAGTTAATAGATTTTAGGCTGATCCAGAAGAGGATCATTGAAAAGCAGTAAAAAATATTCTTAAATACTTAAGAAGAACTAAAGATATTTTTTTGTTATATGGAGGATTGATCTAAAACTAGAAGGTTATTCTGACTCTAATTTCTAATCAGACCCTGATGATAGCAAGTTCACTTCAGGATATATCTTTATTCTAAATAGTGGAGCAGTAAGTTGAAAAAATTCTAAGCAGCAAACTGTAGCTGACTCAATCATGGAGGTAGAGTACATAGCTACAAGTGAAGCTATCAAGAAAGCTATCTGGATGAAGAAGTTCATGACTAAATTGGATGTCGTTCTTAAGATTGAGAATTCAGTATCACTTTACTATGATAATACTGAAGCAAAGGGAACATTTCCCTCCAAAATACCCAGGTTGCATCTAAATTTTTTTTTAATATTCTACTTATTTAAGGATCAAATTTTTATCTGAATCACAATAGAACAGGAATCAAATCTTAAATTATCTGATATAAACCTTCGCAAAGGTCTGGATATGCAGATCCTCTACTTTGCATGCACGTCAAACGTCGTAGAAAAGCAGGATGAACTCCAATCTAATTGGCTTCGCAACTCAATCAATCAAGAGAAGAGATGTGATAATGTGATACCTCACACCAGCAGGTAGGATGCCCAAGGAGAGGAGGCGGCAACAAAGGGAGAGATGTAGAAGATGAAGGACCTCTCTCTTCACACGTCTGTCTCTCTCTCTTTTTCTCTTCTCTCAATTTGATTTGTTTGCTATTCTATCTCTTCTTTTATCCATAGGTAGAGACCCTCTCTATTTATAGATAATTCTCATGACCCAATGAGATGATGACTCTTTATTCAAATTTGATTTGAATTGATCCAATACTCATGAAAGACTCCTACATGAGATATAATTGCCATCACTTATGACATCCACTTTGCACCCACTCCCACACCCACTTGGGATGCCCCAAATAAGCACCAAACTAATTTTTGATCATGCTTCATGAGTGGGTATTCCAGTGCAAGTAGGAATACTCATATCTCATCCAAAACATGTCCGATTCGAGTCTAATTCGAAGCTGGTTCGAAATAATTTTGAAAGGTTGTCAATCTTAAACTCTTTGGACTTTTGTACCAAGTCTAACTTAGATTTTAGATCTATTTAAGTCTAATTAATTCAGATCTAATCTAAAATTAGTCAGTACTTAAATCTAATCTTTCATATGTTTCATAGATCATAGATAGAAATTGTTCATCCCGAGATTGAGCTTGAACCTCATGTCTAGTGCTAGCTAGACATAGTCAACTCTTCAATCTCATTTAACCCATAACTTAATTCTCAATCAAGTTAGCTTATATATTCAATCAAGTCAAGTACTTCTAGATTGGACATATAAATATAGGTCAATTCTTTCTACTTTATCTGACTTATGTGCGTGACTCCATAGGTTCAAACACTAAGTCGGTAGCATAGGAATCAATTCCTGCACTAATCGAGATACCATCTAGCAATGATTTTCGATGTCCAGATAGGTCAAATTATTACAAAGAATATTTCAGAATCCATACTCATGGTTACCGTATAATTCATCCTTTTAACCCTAAATGCTCTAGGATGGTTCAGGTTAACTGTCAACCGAGATTGCTACATCCATATTGTATTTTAACCTTTCAAATCCATCTCATGGATTATCCTGGCTAAGGCTTTACTAAATTAAAATACAGTGATACATCAACTCTAATAATCCAGAGAGGTCAATCCCATCTTCATCCACACACAGACTTCACAAGTACTTGACTGTACCCAGTAGCCTTCTGTCATTGCATTAAAAATTCAAGTAGTTCGATACCAAAGCACAGTGAGTTGCTTGCAAGTCACTATGGTGATCTCAAGTCTGAAGGACATTTATACCCATGTATTTTGCGAGCAGCTCTTGATAGCAGAACGCTCAGCAATGAGTCTTTATTCAGTGATGATGTATCCTTACATCTCACCTGTATGCCATATCAGTGTCACCACACTCTTTGGTTAATAGGATAACCAACCCATATGACACACAACGACCTTCATGAAGGAACCAGATCAAGGTTTTAGGGTTAGATCTTGAAACTTTTTCAAGATTAGGCAGTGGAAGACTAAAATAAATCAAAATTTATCTTATAAAACTAGAAAATCCTAGATCTAAGATCCTTTACATGATTATTACATGAATTAAATCAAAATTAAAATATAAAGAGTAAGAACTACATGTTGATCATATCAACATGTTTCTTTACTACATCTAATGTAGGTAAAATATAATAGATCAGATCTATTATCTTGCAAGTTTGATATTTAACTTTGCTGATCCAGTCTTGAGGATAGTGTTATGAGCCGCACATACGTCTGGCCTCTAAGAGTCATCCACACGAGCTCATGAATCACGATCAAAGTCTTGGTCCAGGAAATCAGTACAGTATGCTAGTACTGTGCTGATCTTTCTTCGATGGTCGATCATATGTCTCCTCTTCTTGATTTAGATTCTTCCAAAGATAAGAAGTAGGAAAAGAGTTTTAGATGTGAGACACTCTTAGAAAACTCACAGATAGAGGAAGAGAAGAGGTGAACTCAGCAACCCTAGAAGAAGACCCTCTTCATCTTCTCTTTGCTCTATCCTAGACACCTAGTTTTGTGTCTATTATATCTCCATGCCCCAATACTCTTTCTCTCTAATTTTCACACACCCCAAAGGTATCTCAATGCTCTATAATATAAATATTTCAAAAAAAATTCATCTTAAATAAAGAGATATGAAGAATCTTGTCTAGGTCAAATACCTAATCAAGGAAAATCCAAACAGGGCAAGACAAGTGGTGCCCAACTCTTGGGCGCCCCTTCCTTCTTTTTCTACCATGGACCACCAAAAAAGGATGCACAATATGTTCCATAAAAGCCACAAAAATTCTAGAAAAAATCTAGGTAAAATCAGTGTCATAAGGAAAGAGTTTTGGTTTCCTAAAATTCTATCCAATAGAATTTGAAATCCAAAATAATTCCTACTTGACTTGGTCCACAACCACATTCCATGTAAGAGAGAAAAAGTGGAAAGCTTTGGGCATGCGTGAAGGCCTGGGAGAGAAGGTTTTGTCACACAAAATAAGAGAGAGGGGCATGGGGGGCTAAGGTGGCGCAAGGTGGAATCCTAGTCTTTCTAGGATTCAATCTATGACTTGTTCAAATTTGATTTCTCAAACCAAATCAAACCAAAAACAAATCAACCCAATTAAAATAGGTCTTAACCCAATTAAAAACTTAATTTAATCAAATTAAATTAATTTAAATCTGATTTAATTTTTTAATCAAATTAGAAATTAGGTTGATCCAAGTCCTAATTGAACTAGGACTAGTTTTTTCTTGCACTTGGCTTATCCAATAAACCAATTGGACTTGATCCAATCAAGCCAAACTAAATCTAATTAAATCATACTCAATTAGATTAATCTCAATCCATTGACTTAATCAAATTAAGTCAATTAGCAATCGAATTGCTAATCGATCCTCCTTCAACACTTGCACTAGGTTAATTGTCAATCATATTGATCGTTTAACCCTAGAATGATTCTTAATCATTGATCAACCATCCGATCGGATCATGAACTCTAATGTGTGTGACTCATAGGTCTGAACCTAAATTGATAGTACAAAATAAATTTTTATACCAATCGAAGTGACATCTAGCAATGATGGCCGACGGCCGGATAGGTCGAATGTGTAGAACAACATCCTTAAAATCCATGGGATATAGTTTTCATATAATTCATCCTCTTGACCAAAATACTCATAGCACACCTCAGAGTTAGACTGTCAACTCTGATCAGATTGTCCATATTGTATTTTAAAATATCAAATCCATCTGATGGATTATCCTGGTCAAGTTTTGCTAAATTGAAATACAATGACTCATTCTTCTCCAACTCTTGGAGTGGTCAATCCCATCTTGATCACACTCTGACTTTGCAAGTACTTGACTGTGCCAGAAGCCTTTCGTCACTGAATTAAAAATTCAGTTAGTCCAGTACCAAAGCACAGTGAGTTGCTTGCAAGTCACTGAGGCGATCTCAGGTCTAAGGGATACTTATACCTATATCCCATCAGAGATATTCTCGATAGCAGAATGCTCTGGAGTTGGTCACATTCAATGATGATGTACCCTTACATCTCACCTGTATGCCATACCGATGTCTCCACACTCTTGGTTAAGAGGACAACCAACCCATATGGCCTACAATGACCTATGCTCGATAGAAGCTGTCGTCCTTATTAACAGCCCATCATTTGATGGTGAACAGTTTTAAGAACTAATTGATAAATCCTCTCTTTATCGAATCTAAATAGTCTAAAGAACTTCATCATAACAACGGAATTCATTAGAAGATGAAAACTTTGATGAAAATACCAAAAATATATTTTATTTATTAACAAATCAATTACAATACAAGGTTGCTCAACCATCAACTGGTTGACGATTGATTTTTGGGACATATTTTTCAACAACTCCCACCTGTCCTAAAGCCACTCAGCATAGTATTTAATACCCATCTTTGATTTGTGATTGTCAAACTCCTTTATCACCAGGGCTTTAGTGAAGGGGTCGGTCAGGTTCTCCTTTCCGTCAATCTTCTGAAGGTCGACGTCACCTCGATTCACGATCTCCCAGACCAGGTGGAAGTGACGCAAAATATGCTTCATCTGTTGGTACGCTTTGAGTTCCTTTGCCTGAGCCGTGGCACCAGTGCTGTCGCAGTAGAGCAGGAACGGACCATCGAGGGAGGGTGCTACTCCGAGCTCGATGATGAATTTTTCAGCCACATAGCTTCTTTCACAGCATTCGATGCTGCGATGTACTCCACCTCACAAACAGAGTCTGCCACATTATGCTGCTTGAAACTCTTCCAGCAAATGGCTTATCATTCAGAGTAAAGATATAACCTGACATGCTTCTGCTGTCATCATGGTCAGATTGAAAGCTGGAGTCTGTGAACCCCACAAGTTTCAGATCTGACTCACCATAAACCAACCATTGGTCCTTAGTATTTCTTAAATACTTAAGGATGGCTTTAACCACTTTTCAGTGGTTTTCTTCAATATCAGATTGGTATCTACTCACTACTCCTAGTGAGTATGCCACATCTGGCCTTGTACATGTCATGACGTATATGATAGATCCCATGATCGAAGCATATGAGACTCTACTCATACACTCTCTCTCTTCAGGAGTTCTCGGATAATTTTTCTTAGAGAGAAAATTTCATGGCCTATCGGTAGATAGCCCTTCTTGAAATTCTCCATGCTGAACCTCTTCAGCATAGTGTCTATGTATGTGGACTGGGACAACCCAAGTATCTTTTTAGATCTATCTCTATAGATCTTCATCTCTAGATGTAGAATGCTTCACCCAAGTCCTTCATGGAGAACTGAGATGACAACCAAACTTTTATTCCTGTAGTGCAGGGATGTCATTCCTGATTAAGAGAATATTATCCACGTACAAGATAAGAAATACCACAACTAGATCATTTACCCATTTATAGATGCAGGGCTCTTCTCCATTCTTAACAAAGCCATACATTTTGATCACCTTATCAAAATACATGTTTCAACTTCGAGAAGCTTGCTTCAATCCATAAATGATCTCTGAAGCTTGCACACCTTGGACTCATCTGTGGATGTAAACTCCTCAGGTTGTATCATATACACCTCTTCGATTAGCTCTCCATTCAGGAAAGCTGTCTTTATATCCATCTGTCAGATCTTATAATTTAAATGGGCAGCTATTGCAAGCATTATCTGAATAGATTTGAGCATTGCCACAGGGAGAATGTCTCGTTATAGTCAATACCATAATATTGACGATGCCCCTTGGCAACCAGACGAGCTTTATAGGTCTCCACCTTTTTGTCTGCACTCCTCTTCCTTTTGAAGATCCATTTACACCCAATGGGTTTAACCCCTTCAGATGGGTCAACCAATGTCCATACATCGTTGACCTTCATGGACTCTATTTCGAATTTCATAGCTTCAAGCCATTTTTCAGAATCAGATCTCTGCATTGCATCCATATAGGTGATCGGATCCTCATCGTTCTCATCGAGTTTGATGGGATCACCGTTCCAGACCAAAAAATATAGTATCTGTCCGACTGACCGGTACTCTATCAGATTGCCTTAATGGTGCAGGTACATTGGGCTCCAAATCTGATCTAATCAAATCCGACTTAAGTTCAGCTATTGGTGTCGGTCCTTCTACCTGTTGAACTTCATCAAGTTCAATCTTAGAGGCAACGGTTCCTTCACCAAGGAACTCCTTTTCAAAAAAAGTTTCCTTAAGACTGATGAACACCTTTTGTTCATCAGCATGGTAGAAAAAATATCCTTTAATCTCTTTGGGATACCCTATGAATGTGCATTTATCAGACCTAGGTCCAAGTTTATTTGTAACTAACCGTTTGACATAGGTCGGGCACCCCAGACCCTATGGTGTGAAAGTGCTGGCTTACGTCCTGTCCATATCTCATATGGAGTCTTAATTATAGACTTACTTGGAACCCTATTTAATAGATAACAGGTTGATTCGAGTGCATATCCCCAGAAGGATATCAACAAGCTGGCAAAATCCATCATGGATCGGACCATGTCTAACAGAGTTTGATTTCTCCTTTCAGACACACCATTATACTATGGTGTTCCTGGAGGAATCCATTAGGAGAGAATCTCATTCTCCTAGATATGTGAGAAACTTACCAAAAAGGTATTTCCCTCCTCGATCAGACCGAAGAGTTTTAATACTCTTCCTAATTTATTTTTCTAGTTCACTTCAAAATCGTTTGAACATTTCAAATGAATCCGACTTTATTTCATCAGATAGACATATCCATATCTGAATAGATCATCCGTGAAAGTGATGAAGTAGAAATATCCACCTCTAGCACTTATGCTCATGGGCCCACATACATCAGTATGTACTAGGCCCAAGAACTCAGTAGCTCTCTTATCTTTTTCAGTAAAAGGTGACTTGATCATTTTACCAAGAAGACAGGACTCACGGGTTGGAAGTGATTCACAATCACTAACTTCAAAGATTTTCTCTTGAGTCAATCTGTTTATCCTGTTCTTGTTTATATGACCTAGCCTATAGTGTCATAAGTAGATATCTGATACACTATCTAATCTAAGGTGCTTGCCAGTAGAGTAGACTACGTTAACAGGTTGTGATAACATATACACATCATTGTTTAAATATCCATAAAAAATAGTAACACCATTCATAATGATATTACAAATTTGTTTCTTTATTAAATTTCATAATCATTTTTGGTCAGAAGGCCTACAGAAATAATATTTAAAAAGAAACTGGGACAGAAATGACAATCATTAAGAACAATGATATGGGACTTAAATACAAATTTCAAGATTCCTAATGCTAGAACTGGAGCTGATCTTCTATTTCCAACATTCAGGAATCTCTCACCTTGCTCGAATCTCCTACTGACCTGCAATCCCTGCAATAAATTGCAAATATGGTAAAGGCTACCGGTATCCAATACCCAGTTAGTTATATCATAAACAGAGAAATTACAAGGAGTTATATATAAATACCTTGCTCAGCAATAGCTTGCTTCTTTCTTTACCTGTTCGGATCCAGGAAGGTAATGTACTAAGGACAGTTCCTCTTCCAGTGCCTCCGTTTCTTGCAAAAAAAGCATTCATCTTGACTCTTATCGGGCTTGATCTTTCTGGTCTGGCCCTGCACTGATGTCCCAACCTGAACTTGCACCTTCTTCACTTTCTTCTTCTTGTTCTTCTTCCTTTCTCAAAGGGTCGAGAACCAGAAGACGAACCTCCCACTAAGTTCACTACTCCTTGTGAGTTGGTGATCCTTCTCAAAGTTCTAAAGCAACCCCAGTAACCCATGGTAGTTTACTTCAAGCTTTGTCATTCTATGATGAGTGAGGAATGGGAGACAAGACTTGGGCAGCGAGTTCAGTATTGCATCTTTCCCAAGCTGCACATGCAAGGAAAGCCGAGCTTGCTCAAATGCTCCATCAGCTCAATCATGTACAATACATGATCAGTGACAGAGACACCATCCTGCATTTTGGCATTAAAGATGGCACAACTAGTCTTGTGCCTCTCCACATCATCGGGTGTGCCAAAGGCATCCTCCAACACTTGAAGCATGTCCTTTGGCTGAGCCATCTCAAATCTGTGACTAAACTTGTTGCTCATGGCAGCCAGCATGATGCAGCGCATCGTGGTCCGATCACTGAGCCACTTCTGGTAAGTGTCTCTGATTATTCCACGTACATTAACAGCTGGCTCCTCAAGTGCAGGATCCATTCATGCTCCAGGACTATCTTCAACTTTCGGTACCAACTACCAAAGTTGGATCCCATCAAATTTTTATTGTCCAATAATGATCGGAGCGATAGGGAAGTGCCCATATCTACAAAAAAGAAAATCATAACCTAATTAGTAATTGATTCATTAAACCTAAATATTTAGACTTTAATCAAAAGGTTTCTCTTACTATTTTATTCGAATTGGTAGCCTCTACCTCCAATTCGAAAATTACCCTAATTCCTTAGTGGGTACTAGAATCCACTTAGATTGCACACAAGCCCAACTTTGATTGGCCAACCCATGTACATCTAAGGGTAGGTTCATAACCAATTATTTTTTTAAATAATTTTTAGTAATTTTAATTTTGCCCAGTCCCTAATTAGTAGGCTTTGGCCTCCACTGAAAAGGTCTGGTTAGGTCCAACCATTAACATGACCATACTTGGCCCATCTAGCCAATGAATGATTAGGCCCAACTTTGATTGGCTAACCTAACCACCATTTAGAAAGATGCAGTCAAAAAATCATATTATGAATGACAATTCCATCAGCCAATAAGCACCAGGTCTTTGGGCCTCCAATGATTATCCAACTGATGGACCCATTATCATCCACTTAATAGGAGGCTATGATCTAGTTATCACCATAACTATTTTATTTTAAGGATCTAATAATTTTAGAGGATTTAATTGATTTAGAAGAGGATGTCAGATGAACCAGCTTATCATGATCCTCCCACTGGCTTCACTAAGTCAGCTTAAGGGAGACCATTAAAAGGACTGGTCTAGGAGTACCAAAATCAGTCACACTGATTTACCTAGTGGACATGGGTCAGCTTGAATAGTCAAGTGATCCAATCAAAATATAATTTTACCAAGAGGCCAGGTAAGTTTGATCGATGGGAGGGTCTACCAAAGCTTGCCTTAGAAACCATCAGAAAAGGCCAAGTAAGTGGGCTGCCAATTAAAAACCACCGATCTGGTTTACCTTAGACACCAACTGGTTTAATTAGTTTTGATTAGATCAACCTAATAGTTTGTGCTAAACCGCTTAGCCAAGAATCAAGTCCATTTGGTTCTCGTTAAAGACATGGACTTGACCAACTACAACTATTGTAACTGATCTAGAGAATCCTTGACCTAATCTAAGACAACAATTGATTAGATTTAGTCAATTCTCTAATTAAGTCCATCTTTAATCTAACCTTAGGTCTAACCCAATTAATGGACCTAATTCTCACTAACCCATTAACCCAATGTGTTATGGTTTGTGTCTTAGGTTCTTCAATTCACAATCGTAGAACCTAATCAAACAACTTCTTAATTCTCAATTAAGTTTTGAGCTGAGGGTTGGGGTTCGGCTTTTCAAAAATAATTTTCATATTTGTAAAATATTTTTACAATATGGTTCTACCAACCAAGTTGTATGTTTGATTCATAATCAAAATACAAGTGAAATAAGCATGAAACTACTTTAGATCTAATCTAAACAGGTTCATGTAATTGAAACAATTTCAACTTTAAACTACGTAAATTTTTCAGACAAATATATGATGGTTCTTTAGCAGAAATTATTAACAAAGAGATTTTATTTTAGATTTAAATATCTTTTAAATTTAATAAATCATAAATTTAATCTAGATCATATCTAACAAATTTATGATTAAAGATAGATCTACACTAACTAGGACAACCTTTACACTGTAAGGGGTAAACCTTATAGCAGGACAACCTACAGTTCGTGATTGATCTAAAAATTTTAATTTCATATTTAACAATCAGATTATAAATTAGATCTAATCTAAAAAATAATCTAAGTATGTATAAATAATCATGTAATAAACAACCTAGGCTCTGATACCAATTGAAGGAACCAGATCTTGGGTTTCAGGGTTAGATCTTGAAACTTTTCAAGATCAGACAGCGGAAGACAAAAATAAATCAAAATTTATCTTATAAAATTAGAGAATCTCTAGATCTAAGATTTATTACATGATTATTATATGGTATTAAATCAAAAATTAAAATATAAAGAGCAAGAACTACATGTTGATCATATCAACATATTTCTATACTACATCTAATGTATGTAAAATATAATAGATCAGATCTATTACCTTGTAAGTTAGACATTCTAACTTTATTGATCCGAGTTTGAGGATGGTGTTGCAAGCTGTACATGCATCTGACCTCTAGGAGTCACCTACACAAACCCACGAATCACGATCAGAAGTCCTGATCTAGAAAATCAGCACAGTATGCTAGGACTGTGCTGATCCTTCTTCGATGGTCGATCAGATGTCTCTTTCTTCTTAATTTAGACTCTTCTAAAGATGAGAAGTAGGAGAAGAAGTTTTAGATATGAGACACTCTCAGAAAACTCACAGATAGAGGAAGAGAAGAGGTGAACTCAGCAACCCTAGAAGAAGACCCTCTTCTTCTTCTCTTTGCTCTCATCGAGACACCTAGTTTGTGTCTATTATATCTCCACACCCCAACACTCTTTCTCCTTAATTTTTGCACACCCAAAGGACTCTCAATTCTCTATAATTTATGAAAACATCAATAAAAAATTATCTTAAATAAAGAGATATGAAGAATCTTTGTCTAGGTCAAATACCTAGTCAAGGAAAATCCAAACAGGGCAAGACAAGTAGTGCCCAACTCTTGGGTGCCCCTTCCTTCTTTTCTACCATAGACCATCCAGAAAAGGGCACACAATATATACCATAAAAGTCACAAAAATATTAAAAAAAATCTGAATAAAATCAGTGCCATAAGGAAAGAGTTTTGGTTTCCTAAAATTCTATCTCATAGAATTTGAAATCCAAACTAATTCCTACTTTGACTTGGTCCACAACCACATTCCATGTAAGAGAGAAAGAGTGGAAAGCTTTGGACATGCGTGAAGGCCTGGGAGAGAAGGTTTTGTCACACAAAATAAGAGAGAGTGGGCGTGGGGGGCTAAGGTGGCGCAAGGTGGAATCCTAGTCTTACTAGGATTCAATCTATGACTTGTTCAAATTTGGTTTCTCAAACCAAATCAAACCAAAATCAAATCAATCTAATTAAAATAATTCTTAACCCAATTAAGAACCTAATTTAATCAGATTAAATTAGATTTAAATCTGATTTAGTTTTTTAATCGAATTAGAAATTATGTTGACCCAAGTCCTAATTGAACTAGGACTAGTTTTTTTTGCACTTGACTTATCTAATAAACCAATTGAACTTGATCCAATCAAGCCCAAGTCAAATCTAATTAAATTATATTTAATAAACTTAATCTCAGCCCATTGGCTTAATCAAATTAAGCCAATTAGCAATCAAATTGCTAATCGATCTTCCTGTAACACTTGCACTAGGTTAAATGTCAATCGTATTAATCGTTTAACCCTAGAATGATTCTTAATCGTTGATCAACCATCCGATCGGATCATAAACTCTAATGTGTATGATCTCATAGATTTGAACCTAAGCTGATAGCACAGGAATAAATTTTTATACCAATCGAAGTGACCATCTAGCAATGGTACCCGACGGTCGGATAGGTCGAATATGTAGAACAACATCGTTAGAACCCATACAGATATAGTTTCCATATAATTCATTTCCTTGACAAAAATGCTCATAGCATATCTCAGAGTTCAACTGTCAACTCTGATCAGGTTGTCCACATTGTATTTCAAAATATCAAATCCATCTGATGGATTATCCTGGCCAAGGTTTTGCTAAATTGAAATACAGCGACTCATTCTTCTCCAACTCTTGGAGTGATCAATCCCATCTTGATCACACTCTGACTTTGCAAGTACTTGACTGTACCCAGAAGCCTTCCATCACTGAATTAGAAATTTAGTTAGTCCAATACCAAAGCACAGTGAGTTGCTTGCAAGTCACTGAGGCGATCTTAGGTCTAAGGGACACTTATACCTATATCCCATCAGAGACATTCTCGACAGCAAAATACTCTGGAGTTGGTCATATTCAATGATTATGTACACTTACATCTCACCTATATGCCATACCAGTATCTCCACACTCCTTGGTTAAGAGGACAACCAACCCATATGGCCTACAGCAACCTATGCTCGATAGAAGCTGTCATCTTTATTAACAGCTTATCATTTGGTCATGAACAGTTTTAAGGACTAATCGATAAATCCTCTCTTTATTGAACCTAAATAGTCTTAAGGACTTCATCATAACAACAGAGTTATTAGAAGATGAAAACTTGTAATAAAATTACCAAAAATTATTTTATTTATTAACAAATCAATTACAATACAAGGTTGGTCAACCGTCAACAGGTTGACGATTGGCTTTTGGGATATTTTCCAATACTTCACTCGATAAATGTCATCATCCCATAATGACGTATCATTTGATTGCGAACTTGTTTAAGAACTATATGATAAATTCTCTCTTTATCATATACTAGCATAGTTATATGGACTTCATCACAGTACAAGAGTTCAAAAAGATGTCACTTTGTGATGAAAAATATTAAAATAACTATTATTCAATAATCAATAATTCATATATAAAAATGAACTCAATCATCATACGATTGATTTTAGGACATAATTTTCAACAACTCCTACTTGGACTAAAGCCAATCGGGGCAATATCTTATACCCATCTTCCATTTGAAATCATCGAACTCTTTGATCCCGAGGGCTTTAGTGAAGGGATTGGCTAAGTTCTCCTTTTCGTCGATCTTTTGAAGCTCGACGTCACCTCGATTCATGATCTCTCACACTAGGTGATAGTGGCACAGAATATATTTAGTACGATGGTGTGACTTTGGTTCTTTCGCCTGAGCTATGGCACTAGAGCTGTCACAATATAGCAAGATAGGACCATCAATGGAAGGTATAACTCTCAGCTCAATAATAAACTTTCACAACCACACCACCTCCTTTGCAGCATTCGATGCAGCAATATATTTTATTTCGCATACAGAATCTGCCACAGTATGTTGCTTGAAATTTTTTCAGCAAATATCTCTTCCATTCAAGGTAAATATGTAGCCCGACATGCTTCTGCTGTCATCACAATCTGACTAAAAATTAGACTCAGTATATCTTATAAATTTTAGATTAGAATCTCCATAGATAAGCTATTGATCTTTAATATTTCTCAAATACTTAAAAATTACTTTTGCAATCTTTCAATGCTTCTCATCCATATCTAACTGATACTTACTCACTACCCCTAGTGAATAGGCCACATCCGGCATTGTACATGTCATAGCATACATGATAGATCCCATTGCCAAAGCATATAGTATTCTACTCATGTACTCTCTCTCCTCAAGAGTTATCGAACAATCCTTCCTGGAAAGAGTAATTCCATGGCCTATCAAAAGATAGCCTTTCTTGAAATTATCCATGTTGAACCACTTCAACAAGATATCAATGTACGTGAATTAGGACAATCCAAGCAATCTTCTAGATCTATCCCTATAGATCTTTATCCTTAGGATGTAGAATGCTTCTCCCAAGTCCTTCATGGAGAACTGTGATAATAACCATAGCTTCATACTCTGCAAAGTCGGGATGTCATTTCTTAGTAACAGTATGTCATCCACATACAGCATAAAAAAATGATCACAGAATCGGAAGTTCATTTGTAGATGCAAGGCTCTTCTCCATTCCTAACGAAGCCATATATTTTGATTACTTTATCAAAATGCATGTTCCAACTCCTCGATGCCTGCTTAAGTCTATAAATTGACCTTTTCAGCTTGCACACTTTCAACTCGTCTGTGGATGTGAATCCTTCAGGTTGTATCATATATACCTCTTCTTCTAGCTCTCCATTAAGAAAAGTATTCTGACATCCATCTGTTAGATCTCATAATCTAAGTGTGAAGGAACCAGATCTAGGGTTTCAGGGTTAGATCTTGAAATATTTTCAAGATCAGGCAGTGAAAGACTAAAATAAATTAAAATTTATCTTATAAAATTAGAGAATCTCTAGATCTAAGATCCTATTACATGATTATTATATGGTATTAAATTAAAAATTAAAATATAAAGAGTAAGAACTACATGTTGATCATATCAACATGTTTCTATACCACATCTAATGTATGTATAATATAATAGATCAGATCTATTACCTTGCAAGTTAGACATTCTAACTTTACTGATCCGGGCTTGAAGATGATGTTGTAAGCCGTACACACATCCAGCCTCTAGGAGTCATCCACACGAGCCCACGAATCACGATCAGAAGTCCTGGTTCAAAAAATCAGCACAGTACACTAGTACTGTGCTGATCCTTCTTCGATGGTCGATCAGATGCCTCCTTCTTCTTGGTTTGGACTCTTTCAAAGATGAGAAATAGGAAAAGGAGTCTTAAATGTGAGACACTCTCAGAAAACTAATAGATGGAGGAAGGAAAGAGGTGACACAGCAACCCTAGAAGAAGACCCTCTTCTTCTTCTCTTTGCTCTCACCTAGACACCTAGTTTTATGTCTATTATATCTCTATGCCCCAACACTCTTTCTTCTTGATTTTTACATTCCCCAAAGGTCTCTCAATAATATATAATCCATGAAAATATTAATAAGAAATTCATTCTAAATAAAGAGATATGAAGAGTCTTTGTCTAGGTCAAATACCTAGTTTAAAAAAAATCCAACCAGGACAAGACAAGGGGTGCCCAACTCTTGGATGCCCCTTCTTTCTTTTCTATCATGGACCACTACAAAGGGTGCACAATATGTGCCATAAAAGCCATAAAAATTTCAAAAAAAATCTGAATAAAATCAGTGTCATAAAAAAAGAGTTTTGGTTTCCTAAAATTCTATCTCATAGAATTTGAAATCAAAACTAATTCCTACTTTGACTTGTTCCACAACTACATTCCATGTAAGAGAGAAAGAGTGAAAAGCTTTGGGCATGTGTGAAAGCCTGGGAGAGAAGGTTTTGTCACATAAAATAAGTGAGAGTGGGTGTGGGGGGCTAAGGTGGCGCAAGGTGGATTCCTAGTCTTACTAGGATTCAATGTATGACTTATTCAAATTTGGTTTCTCAACCAAATCAAACCAAAATCAAATTAACCTAATTATTATAGGTCTTAACCTAATTAAAAACTTAATTTAATCAGATTAGATTAGATTTAAATCTAATTTAATTTTTAATCAAATTAGAAATTAGGTTGACCCAAGTCCTAATTGAACTAGGACTAGTTTTTTCTTGCACTTGGCTTATCCAATAAACCAATTGGACTTGATCCAATCAAGCACAAACTAAATCTAATTAAATCATATTCAATTTAACTTAATCTCATCCCATTGGCTTAATCAAATTAAGCCAATTAGCAATCAAATTGCTAATCGATCCTCCTGCAATACTTGCACTAGATTAAATGTCAATCGTATTGATCGTTTAACCCTAGAATGATTCTTAATCATTGATCAACCATCCGATCGGATCATGAACACTAAGGTGTGTGACCACATAGGTCTAAAAGTAGGTCAGTAGCATAAAAATAAATTTCTATACCAATCGAAGTGACCATATAGCAATGGTACCCGACGGTCAGATAGGTCGAATGTGTAGAACAACATCCTTAGAACCCATACGGATATAGTTTCTATATAATTCATCCCCTTGACCAAAATGCTCATAGGATACCTCAGAGTTCAACTGTCAACTTTGATCAGGTTGTCCACATTGTATTTCAAAATATCAAATCCATCTGATAGATTTCTCTGGCTAAGATTTTGCTAAATTGAAATACAGCGACTCATTCTTCTCCAACTCTTAGAGTGGTCAATCCCATCTTGATCACACTCTGACTTCGCAAGTACTTGACTGTGCCTAGAAGCCTTCAGTCACTGAATTAAAAATTTATTTAGTCCAATACCAAAGCACAGTGAGTTGCTTGCAAGTCACTGAGACAATCTCAGGTCTAAGGACACTTATACCTATATCCCATCAGAGACATTCTCGACAGCAGAATGTTCTAGAGTTGGTCACGTTCAATGATGATGTACCCTTACATCTCACTTGTATGCCATAACAGTATCTCCACACTCTTTGGTTAAGAGGACAACCAACCCATATGGCCTATAGCGACCTATGCTCAATAGAAGCTGTCATCCTTATTAACAGCCATCATTTAGTCATGAACAGTTTTAAGGACTAATTGATAAATCCTCTCTTTATCGAACCTAAATAGTCCTAAGAACTTTATCGCAATAACAAGTTTATTAGAAGATGAAAACTTATGATGAAAATACCAAAAATATATTTTATTTATTATTAAATCAATTATAATACAAGGTTGCTCAACCGTCAACAGGTTGATGATTGACTTTTGGAACATATTTTCCAACAACTTCCACTTGTCCTAAAGCCACTCGGGCTCAATATCTAATACCCATCTTCGACTTGTGGTTATCGAACTCCTTTATCGCCAGGGCTTTAGTGAAGGGGTCGGTCAGGTTCTCCTTTTCTGTCAATCTTCTGAAGATCAATATTCACCTCAATCCACGATCTCCCGGACCAGATGGAAGCGGTGTAAAATGTGCTTCATCCGCTGGTGTGCTTTGGGTTCCTTTGCCTGAGCTATGCACCAGTACTGTCGTAGTAGAGAGGACCAGACCATCAAGGGAGGGTGCTACTCTGAGCTTGATGATGAATTTCCTCAGCCACACCATTTTCTTTACG